>NW_021620001.1:188367-240867 GCF_004785775.1 Grammomys surdaster
TCCTCCCTTCCTGTTTCCTCTTCCTGCTAGCTTCCTCCCTTCCTGTTTCCTCTTCCTGCTAGCTTGGTTCCTTGTCCAGTCTTCCCTCTACTTACGTCAGTGTGAATGGGTACCTGTATGTGTGTCAGTATGTGTGCACATGTGTGTGAGAGTGTGTTGTGTGTCTGTGAGAGTGTGTGTGTGTGTGTAAGAGAGTGTGTATACATGTACAGTCTAAGATGTACAATGACAGAAAACGTGCAGACATGCACTATTTGTTTCTGAGTCTGGCTTACTTCACTTACTCTGAAGGCCTCTGGCAGTACCCATTTTCCAGCAGTCTTGTTCTTCGTGGCCGACTAAAACTCCACTGTGTGTACATACTGCAGTTTCTGCATCTGCTTACCTGTTGATGGACAAGCAGACTGGCTCTAAAACTTAGGTCCTGTGACTGGCGCAGTGATAAAGATGACGTAGAAGCACCTCTGTGACATGTACCCCTCCTGGTGCATACCCAAGCGCTGTACCTGGTTATCACCTCATAGCTCTGTTTTTGGGACCTAAAACACTGCCTTTCCTAGGGACTGCACCTCATGTCCCCCTGGCAATATATAATATATAATAAATATTACTTCCGCGCACCGTCACCAGCATTGATCGATTTTGTTATCGTTTGGATGATAGCCGTTCTTACTGGAGTGAGCAGACTCTCAATCCCATTGGCGAAGGATGTTGAACGGATTTCCATAGGTTCGTTAGTCATCCGTGCTCCATTGTTTATGAGCTGTGTGCTCATTCCACTAGCCAGTTTGTTGCTTAGGTTGTTTGGAGTATTTTTATTTCACTTTAGTACTTAGTTTTGGAAGTTCTTTATTCTAGGTATTAATTGTCCATCAAACAAATAGTAAAAAAAAATTTCTCCTGGTATATAAACCACTTCTTTCTTTTCTTTTTCTACAGAAAAAATTGACTTTTTTCAATTGTGTTTGTTAATTCTGGGTATTGCTATTCCCTGAATTGTTAGGGTCAATTTGTTTCTTGTTTCTTTGATTTGTTGTAATACAGGTTTTCAAAGTTTATTCTAATGAGTCTATGAAATTTGTAAGTATCTGTTGTAATATCTGCATTTATCTCTAGTTTTAGTTTACCTATCATCTATATATAGATGATAAATAGCGTCCATCAATCATCTATCCGTCAATCATCTATTCATCAATCATCTAATTTATCATCTATATATCTATCACCTACCAATCTGTATGTACCTAACCCATCTTCTATGGATATGTATGTAATCGATATATCCTCTATCCATCTCATCTAGTATAGCTAAGAGCTTGTGACTCTTGTTTTTCATTAACTTTAATTCCAACTGCATGACTGTGTCTTTGGGAGTGGGTGTGTTTGTGGCATGAGTGCTGGTGCCCATGGAGGTCAGAAGGGTCAGATCCCCCGGGGCAGGAGTTACAGATGGCTGTGAGCCACCTGAATGCATTCAGGAGCCCATCGGGTCCTCTTGCAAAAGCACTACCCTCTCTTCCCCACTTAGCAATTGCTCCAGCCCAGGCTCATCTCTTCAGAGAAACAATTCATTCATATTATTCATTTCTTCCACCTACTTATTTGAGGTTTGGCTTGTTCATGTTCTTTAAGAAGGTGAAGTGCATCATTATTTGTTATTTCTGGTGTTTTTAAATGTAGGCATTTATAACTATAGAATTCTCCCTCAGAACCGCTCCCAATCGGATCCTTCATGTTATTTTATGTTTTCATTTCTATTTGATTCTTGGAGTGTTTTAATTTCTCTCCTGGTCTTAAATGACTTGTTCCTTATTCAGTGACGTGTTGTTCAATCTCCATGACTATGTATTTCCTATAATTTCTCCTGCTACCAACTTGTTTGAGCCTACTGTCTTTGGATAGAATAAAAGAAATCATTTCAGCCTTTTTATTTAGCTAGATGTGCTTTGTGTCCTAAAAGTGGTGTGTTTCAGATAAATGTCTCTGGCTTACTTAAAAAAATATATATTTTCTTCAGTGCTTGAGTAAAATATTCCATGGTTGTTTTGTTAAGTCCATTTGACATAAAATACCATTTAAAACTGGTGTTTCTTGGTTGATTGGGGGGGGCTCTGGTAAGGGTGTGATACTGAAGACAGTCACTAATACTGTGTTTATGTCTGTCTGTGTCTTTCATCCAGGGGTGTTTGCTTTATGTTCTGGATGTGTTCATGTTCAGTGCATATATGTCTAGGATTGCAATGTCTTCCTAATAGATTGTTGCCTTAACTAATATCAAGTAACCTTCTTATCTTTTTGGCTAGCTTTTATGTTTATTCTTTTCAGGTGTCATGGTAGAGAAATTGCTGGTCCATCTGCTTGGAATTCCTTTTCGATTCTTCCACTCTCAGGCTGTTTGTCTTTGCCAGTAAGGTGTGTTTCTTGCAGTCAACAAGCAGAGAAGTTCCATGTTTAAGCTCAGTCTGCTGCACTGCTCTCTGGTCCTCATCTGAGAAATACTGTCCTGGTGTGCCTTACTCTTTCCTGTGGCTTAATGTGGTATCTTTCTCTTTGTGGTGAAGGATCCCTTTCAAGTGGCATCTAGGATTTGATGTGTGGTCATAAGCTCCTTTAGCCAGTGTTTGCTGTTCGAAGGTTCTCTTTACACTTTAGTTATGAGGGATACCTTTGTTGGATATCATAATCTGTTTTGGCAGTTGTCTTTCACAGCTAAAAATACACCACTCCATGCTCTCTTGGCACTAGGAGTTTCTGCTGAGAATTTTGCTGTTATTCTGTGTATTTTATTTTTATAAATGGTTCTGTGTTTCTGACCTTTCAATCCTTTCTTTGTTCTGTGCACTTGATGTTTTAACTACAATATGATATGGAGAGGTGCTTTTCTGAGTTAGTGTATTTGGAATATTAAATGTCTCCTGTGCCTGGAAGCCCATCTCTTTTTCTCAATTTGGAAGCTGTACCATTCTGATTTTGTTGACTATGTTTTCTAGGCCTTTAGCTTGAACTCTTCTGTGCCAACAAATATTAACTTAGTTGTTTTCCATGGAGTCCCAAAGTGGTATATGTTCTGTTCATGTTATTATTTTATTATATTTATTATCTGTCTATGCTAAGTTATCTGATTGCCTTAAATCCATAGCTTCCACTTGATACACTCTATTGGAAAGGGTTCACCTTGAATTTTTAAGTTCATCTTATTGAGGTTTTCATTTTTAAAATTTCAATTTGATTTTTTTTTACCGTTTCTTTTTATCGAATTCCCCTTTCATATTTTCTATTGGCTTCCTTATTTCAATTCATATTTTTTGTATTCTCTTTTACTTCATTCAGGAATTTATTCATGTACTTTTTTAGTTTGTTAAACATTTTTATAATTGTTATTTTAAACTCTTTGAGTCTTCATCTAATTCACATTCCTTGGGACCCATTTCTGTGGCTTAGTAATTTGAGGATGAGTCATGTTGTGATTTTATGTTTCTGCAATTGGACTTTAGCAACTGGGATTGGGTCACTGGTTATATTTTTTTAAATCACCTGGCTTTTTCTAGTTAAAATATTTTCCCCTTCAAGGGAGAATAAGTTGTAGTAGGGCTGAGTTGTCACTCCTCCAACTCTAAGCTGGGGTTACAGCCCAGTGGCTACACTCTCAGCCTACATGCTCAGGGGATCAGACACAGTCTCTGTTGCTACTCTGAGAGTAGAATTATAATTGCAGAAGCACCCACAACTGATAAGCAGGCCTGTTAAGAAAATACAGTAAATGTGCTCTTACTGTATTAAAAACAATCACCCTTTCAACTCCAATACTTTTAAGATGAAGAAGGACCACAGATAGTATAGCATAAGTTAGGTGTTGGCTATAAGCATAAGAATGGAAAGAAATATTAGTTAAAGTACCTTTAGGTTAAGTCAAATGAGCTGTTAGCATTAAAACAAAGGAAAGATGGAAGAAAAGTAAATGGAGGCCAATAAAGAAGAAAGGAGTGAAGCAGCTCCGGTTAAAGGAGAAAACAGAAAGGGTTAAAAATAGAACCACACAACCTAAGACAGTTGGATCACCAGAACGAGGCATGGGAAGCTCCTGAGCACTCTGGAGAGAGTAATGTAGTAGGAAGTTGTCTACAGCATCACATTTAGGTATTAAATAGTTTTTATGTGGTCATCATGTGTGTGTGTGCGCGTGTGCGTGTGCGTGTGTGTGTGTGTGTGTGTTCAGGTATAAACTGTCTTTATGTGGTCATCACATGTGTGTGTTGTCTTCATGTGGCCATCATGTATGTGTGTGTGTGTTCAGGAACACACTGTCTTTATGTGGTCATCACATGTGTTCAGGTTCAGACTGTCTTTATGTGGTCATGTGTACAAGGGTGAGGTATTCTCTGTGGTTACACCCGTCAGCACAGGGGCCATCCCTCTCCAGTTTGGGCACTAACTCTGCATTATCTTAGTTTCCCTTTTGTGACTGTTAGGCTTGGTCTCATCTCATAAGAGCTGAACCTTTGTGGTGTTTGGTTTCCTGGGTTGGTCCTTGTGTCATGTGTCCCAGAGCCAGAAGATGTGGTTTTAGGCCAGGCAGGAAAACAGTAGTGAGAGGAGTCTTGAGGTCTCTGGTGCTAGAAAGGGCTATTGGTGAACTTTCCGATGGCACACCCTCCAGCAGCTGTCAGCACTTGCCACACTCCTCCCTGGTCTGCAGAGCTAGTGAGTCTCACTCTTGTCTATGGTTCAGACATTTCAACACTGTGTCTACAGGTAGTCTGCCAAAGCCAGAACAGTCCTGATACTCATCCTGGATTCTAGAGTGAGCCACACAGGAGAAACCTTTGCCTCTAGAATCACCCAGCTCTGTTCCCACCAATCCCAAAGAAGAGACCCTAGCACTCGGTGGGATACGGCATGACATTTAGACTCCAGATTTCTGTCTGGCTGGACTGCAGATCTGCTCAGTCATTCTGGCATTGTTTGTTGTCTCTGTTTGTTTTTTCTTTTAGACTCTGACCACCCCCTTGTGTGTGTGCATGTGCTCGAGTGTGTGTGTGTTTGTGCACACATGCACACATGTGTGCGTGCATGGGGGTGGGGGTGTGCCTGTGTGCATGTGTTTGTGTGTGCATGCATGTGTACATGGGTGAACGTGGGTGTGCATGTGTGGGTGCATGTGTGCAGGTGACCATACCAGATGACAGCTTCAACTATGGCTCCTCAGCTGCCATCAGCCTTCTTTTTTTATGACACTCACTCTCACTGGCCTGGAACTCACCAGGTAGACTAGGCTAGTCAGACAGCAAGCCCTAGGAATCTGTCTGTCTCTACCTCCCAGGTTCTGGGACTACAAGTGCTGACCCAAAACACACAGATTTTTTTATAACATGGGTTTGGGACCATGAACTCTGGATCTCATACTTGTAAGATGAGAACTTTACCAACTGAGCTATCTTCCCAGTCATCCTTCAGAGTTCCTACCGTAAACAAAAGACTTAAATGGCTTAAAGGTAAATTGTCATCATGGCATTAAACAATGAAGGGCTTTGGGCAAAACTAGCTTGCTCTTGCAACTCTTGTGCCATTTTGTCTCTTCTGTTTGTCAGTTGGATTGGTTGGTTTGGGGGACTGGGTTTCACTACGTAGCCCACAGTGACCTTGAAGGTCTGATCACTAGACTTCGGTGCTAGGCTGTACCACTTGCTAATGATGTAACATGCAGCATCATGTTTTGGTTCTAATGAGTTGGCTGTGGTTTGCAGCATGCTTAAGAGTTACGCTCTTCCGTTACTATCTTTACAGCTACAGCCCAAACAAGTTCCCAGAGAAAACTCAGTGTCTCACGTGTATCTGGAAGTCGTATCAATTCACTTTTCAAAATCAAAGAAAATACCCATAACCTATGACAATGGATTTCTCTTCATCCATACAGACAAACCTGTTTACACTCCAGACCAGTCAGGTAGAGTATAAATCATTTTGTGTGGGAAATTGACACTGTATTTTTAGACCTTTGGAACACATGAAATTTAGTAGAGAAAGGTTTCTCTCCTGTTCCCCCAACCCCAATCAAACACAGTCCTTAGTTCCTAATGACTTTTATATTTTCAAATAGCATTTTGGTTTTTTATTTATAGAAAAATTGCTAAATAAAGTGAAAAATCAACAAGTACATTTACTGCATTACCAGTTATTTCTAAGTAGGTACAAAAGCCTCCTTGCTGATTGGTGGTGGCACACCTATTTAATCCCAGCACTGGGGAGGCAGAGGCAGGTTCATCTCTCTGAGTTTAAAGCCAGCCTTGTCTACAGAGCTGATTTTAGGACAGTCAGGGCTACACAAAGAAACCCTGTTGGGGGTGGGGTGCTCTCTAAACATTGTAAAATGCTGTTAGAACTTACTCATTAACAAATAGATTTTATGCAAATAAAATTTTGACAAAAGAGAAATATTTATTATAGAGTTGTGTTCATAAAAAATGGGGGAAAAACCCCCACCCAACCAGGGGAAATCAGATGTTTCAGAAGAGACGGGCAAGATCATGAGACTGTGTGGATACTAATATTCAAAGGTTATTTATCAGTGAGGGTGTCTGTTAAAACAGTACCATAGTCATGATTCTTCTGTTACAGAGGGGAGGGGAGTGGCCAGCTAAACCCTGTGGTGGAGGAAAGTCCTTAATTTACACAGAAGAGTATGGTTGCATCTCCTCATGTTCAGTGTTTGCAAAATCAATTCCTTCATCTCTCCTTGCCAGCACTGACTTTAAAGCACATCAAGGATGTGTATATGAAAGGAGGAAGCGATAAGATTCCGTTAATAATATTGTTGTTAGGGAAGGACAGAGAAAGGGAGGCAGGATCGGAGCGCTTCACTGTAAAGCACCAGGCAATGTGGTAATGTCGGTGGTTGTGGATGACCTCAGCGGTGACGTGAACCTGCTGTAATTGGCTCAGGCAGGGAAAGCCTGGACAGGATGAGGATGTCATTACTAGAATAGTATGAACTCTTGACTGGCAAAAGATGACGTGGGGCACTAGAGAGATGGTTCAGCAGTTAAGAAGAGTACTGGCATTAATAAACCCAGGTTTGATTCCCAGAATCTACACATGGCTCACGATTTCTGGAAGTCTGGTCCCAGGGGATCTATCTGTACTGCATGCACATAGTACACAACACACTTTCCCAGATAGTTTCTTTCTTTTTTTTTAAACTCTTTTATTTTTTTTATTTTTTTAAATTTTTTTTGCAGGCAGTTTTCTTTTTTTTTATAATTTATTTTTTCTCAAATCGTAATTGATTCACACAGGGGTTATAAACACAGAAAGGCAGGATGTGGGGAAGGGAATGACACTGGAGTGTGGGTGTTCAGGGGGAATACATATATCTTCAGAACCGGGTATCGGATGGATAAAGGTTCAGGGGACAAGTCACTATGACTCTGCCTATGACTCGCTTGTCCTTATCTAAGTTGGTATTGTCTGCCAAGGCTACCTATTTACAAGGTCTATGACTACTCAGGCTTGTAGATTTCCACAAAAGCTGCCTGTTTACATTAGCTTATAGCCATCTGTTTCAATGTTTTTCCACTGAGACCCAAGACTTGGTGTTAGTACACATGTATGACAGGCCTATTGCTGATTTTAGGCCTAGGGGACCTTGTAATGTCTCCGGTCCCCCTGTCGTTGTCCAGTGAGGCATGAGGGCCATACCCATCCCGATGTCTTTTTCCTGGAGAGATAGTTTCTTTTTTAAGGTAGAGAAAAAACATGACTTAAAAAAAAAGAAAGAAAAGAAAAGCTGTAGTCTCTTTTCTTCTTTTCAGCCTAACTATACATAAAATTAAGCACGGGTACCATCCATACTACCCACCACTTAGGGTCATCACTCTGGTATGGCAAGTATGTAGTCTAGATCCCAGACCCCAGGACCTTTCTTGGTTGTTAAGGCTTCCTTTGGGAATGGCCTCATGTTTCCCCATCATGACTTGACTGATAAGAGAATCTGGTGTTTTCACTTACTCTAGATAACAAGAGAACTTCTTACAAATATCTTTGCTTTGATGACAGATAGTGAAATAAAAGTAGTTAAAAAGTGGACCCTGGCACCATTTTAGCTGGGGGGGTCAGATCCAAGCATGAGCTTTCATTGACTATGTGGTAGCCTATGAATTAGCCTCTCAAAGTCCATCTTCCTTATCTGAAAAAAAAGATAATAATAAATGCTTCATGGAGTTGTACCAATTATTGATGTAGGTGGGTCCCGTCCATGATGGTGGGGGGACACCCCTGGGTGAATGGCCCTGAGTTTATAAAAGCAGGCTAAGCAAGCCAGAAGGAACAAGCCAGTAAGCAGTGCTCCTCCATGGCCCCTGTTTTAGTCCTTGCCTCCAGGCTCCTGCCTTGAGTTTCTTCCCTGACTCTCTTCAGGGATGGAGTACCACCCCAAGTTGCTTTTGGTCATAGTGTTTTAGCCCTGTTGGATTTTGTAAGTAGAAAAATACACCGTGTCTGAGTCACACTGTCAGTTTCCACACATGCTCTTATCTCACCATTAGGAGCTACCTGGTAAACAGTTACACACTCAAGTTATTTTACACCAACCATGTGTTCCCAAAGGCTTCATGGAGTTGCAATCTATATAATACATTGAACTGTCTGTTAAATTCAATACAAGTAGCCCCTTAAACAAACCCCAGAGGTCTTTTTTTAAAAATATACATTTTCATTTTTGGATTGTGAATACAGCCTTTCAAATGAGAGTTATCTCATTAAGGACTGTGAAATTAAAAACAAAAATCTCCTGGGCCTGGTGGCATAAGCCTATAATCTCAGCTATGTGAGAGGCTGAGGCAGGAGGATTATGAGTTCAGGGCCAGTTTGGGCTTCACGTAGAGGTCAAGACCAGGCTAACTAATTAAATGAAACCCTGACTGAAAACTTAAAGTGAAAAGATAGAGTGAATAAATAAAGGAAAGATAAAAACCCTGTCTGACAGTTTCTGATGATGTCACATGATTTTGCAGTAAAGATTAGAGTCTACTCTCTGAGTGACGACCTGAAGCCGGCCAAACGGGAGACTGTCTTAACTTTCATAGTAAGTATTTTCTTTCTGTAAATAATACTTTAACTTGTTTATTGAGGAATCTCCCTCCATGATCCCATCCTCACGCAACACTAAATCATCTGATGTCGCTAAACACTTACTATGAATGAAGCATTATAGATTTACACCTCTATGACAGACACAGAGGACGGTATACAGACACAGGGGACACCCATACAGGCTAAATTAACAAGGGAAGGATGCTGATCTAAACCATAAAAACCCATCCTTTGGTCTACTTACTTTTTAAAAGCATGCCCATCAAGAAGTAATCAACAGGGCCAGAGAGTTTGCTTGTCAATAAAGAACTTTTGTTCTTGCAAAGGACCCAGGTTCAATTCCTTGCACCCACACGAAGGCGCACTACCTCCTCAGACACCAGACACACAGTGGTGCACAGATGCACACACAGGGAAAACATTTGTGCACATACAATAATGACAAATCTCCATCGCTTATAAATTTTTCATCTCGGATATTCTTTTATGGTAACCGAAAGTGAACTAAGGTATGGACATCTGTTTCTATTCAAAGGATCCTGAAGGAACAGAAGTTGACATCATAGAAGAAAATGATTATACCGGGATTATCTCGTTTCCTGATTTCAAGATTCCATCTAATCCCAAGTAAGTTAAAAAAAAAAATGTTTATTATTAAACAAATTTCCTCTAAAAAGCACATCTGGAACTTTTGGCTGGCAAGGACCTAAAACAATCAAGTGGCGCCACCTAGTGTTAGCAAAGAGCCACAGATTCGAATGTGAGGACTCTAGAGAGGCTGCTTCTTGGTAGGGAAAGACTTGTTCTCAGTGTCGGAATCCATCAGAGCCCACCACCATCCCAGATACTCAGGAGACTGAGGCTGGAGGAGCCCAGGGCTTCATCCGCAGCCTGGGAAACAGAACTCCTGTCTGAAACACACATGCACACAGTGTCAGTGTGATACCTATGTAGCTACCATGTGTCTGTATATTTGAATACAGCTACAATGTACTGTAGAGGACTGGGAACAGCAATGCAGAGATGGAGAAGGGGTCCTGCTTCTAAGGGAGAGTAAGGTAGCATGTATTAGACACGAGCATCTGCAGACAGCTGCTACAGAACCTCAACCAGCCACTCTATGGTCATTTCCTCTTCTAAAAAGGAAGTGGAGATGCATTCTTCTAAAGTATAGGTATTGAAACTGGGGAACTTCAGTAAACTGGATAACTTTTAAGGTGTGTACTTTCTTGAAAATACTATGTACTCTATAGTGCAGAATTGAGCTTCTTGCCATTTTTGTCATTATCTCATGCGTCACTGTGAGACGCTATGGACCGGACTGTTCCCCTCATTTAAAGCACGCTTTGCCCTGTCTTCCATGCTGAGTTTCACCTCATCTTCAGGGCAACAGTTTGCCTTTGCTGCCACTGTCTCTGGGTGTGGTCTGTCCCCTCCCCTGCCCCTTCGTATTTTCTTTAAGATGCTTACCTCAGTGTCTTTATTTATTTTCTTGTTTCTTTTGAGTTTTACTGTTTGCTTGGCTTTGAGGCAGGATCTCACTCTAGCTCAGAGTGGCCTGGAACTCATTCTTCACGACAAACCGACCTCAGAATACTCCTGTCTCAACCTCTGTATCAGCAGCGCTGGGATTACAGGCAGGATGCCTCGCTGCCAGGCTCTTGCCTGTGTAGTTTTCCGGTTGACAGGAAACTCCCAGAGGGCAGCCCCTCACCTGGACTGCTTGTTGCATCTCAGCAGTCATGGGATGAGATACTTGACAGAGGTTCTTTAATTGTTGCTGAGGATAACTGCAATATACGCAGTACAGCCGATGACGGCATGTTCTCACTTCACAAACGAGGCCAAGCGACTTGGTCTCTTCAAACCTGCTCCTATATAGAAACACGGGGAGGAGGAGGAAACACACATGAGCTGTGAACCCTGAAGACTCTGACTCTTCCATGCCATTCATTATTGTTATTCTTTATTGTTTACTCTACTACTCAGTAAATATTTTGGAATGTATTTTTTTTAACTAAGTAAGTCATTTCCTTTTTAAATAAACCGTACCTCGTCTCCAATCATCATTCTGTGTATGTAAGGTGTAAACTTTGTCATCCATATAAGCATGAGTTGGGCATTGCATGTTTCTAGAGACATCACTATGGATTTTCTGAATCAGTACAGATTGTAATATCATGTTAGCATCCTTAAACTCAAGAATTAAGTAAATTCTGAAGTTATTATCAACCTTTTAAATCAAACACAATGATTGTATTAAGATAAAATACCTGGAAAATAATATGTGAAAATCTAACTAAATAATTTTTATTATCAAAGAAAAAGACTCAACTATTTCTGCATATATACATATATACATATATCTATCAATCTATCTATCTATCTATATATATATCTTTATATCTTAAAATAGGAATTAGTTAAATTGCCTATGGCAAAATTAGAAATATTTAATGCCATCTACACTTTTACATATTTTGCCTCCACAGGTATGGTGTATGGACAATCAAAGCTAAATATAAGGAGGATTTTACAACAACTGGAACTGCATACTTTGAAATTAAAGAATATGGTAATCTCTAATATCATTATATTATTATAACTAAGAAGGGTTTTGCAGTACCTTTTTTAAAAATTGGTTATTTTATTTATTTACATTTTGAATGTTATCCTCCTTCCCAGTTCCCCCCCCACAAGCCCCCATCCCCTCCCTGCTCCCTCTGCCTCTATGAGGGTGCTCACCACCTGCCCACCCACTCCTGCCTCAACGCCCTAGCATTCCCCTACAGTGGGACATCGAGCCTCCATAGGACCAAGGGCCTCCTCTCCCATTGATGCTGGATAAGGCCATCCTCTGCTACATATACAGCTGGAGTCATGTGTCGTTCCCCCCCCCCCCACCATGTACTCTTTGGTTGGTAGTTTAGTCCCTGGGAGCTTTAGGGGATCTATTTGATCTGTTTGGTTGATATTGTTGTTCTTCCCATGGAGTTGCAATCTCCTTCAGCTCCTTCAGTCCTTGCCCTAACTTCTCCATTGGGGTCCCCACACTTAGTCCAGTGTTTGGTGTACATCTGCATCTGTATTGGTCAGGCTCTGGCAGAGCCTCTCAGGGGACAGCTATACCAGGCTCCTGTCAGCAAGTGCTTCTCGGCATCAGCAATAGTGTCTGGGATTGGTGACTGTAGATGGAACAGAACCCTAGGTGGGGCAGTCTCTGGATGGCCTTTCCTTCAATCTATACTCCACCTTTTGTTCCTGCATTTCCTTTAGACAGGAGCAATTCTGGATTAATATTTTTGAGGTGGGTAGGTGGTCCCATCCCTCAACTAGGGGCCATGCCTATACACTGGGTATGGTCTCTACAGGTTCTTTCTCCCCTTTGTTGGGTATTTCTGCTAATGTCCTCCCTGTTGTGTCCTGGGAACCTTTTGGGTCCCTAGCATCTGAGACTTTCTAGTGGCTACTCCCAGTTCCCCCTCCCCCACTGCTACATACCTCCTTTAAAATTTCTGACCCTCTGTACTTCTCCCCTGCAATACTTTAATATGACTGGAAGTACCAGAAGACGGTGAGGGGAGACAGACTGTACGTAGTCATTGTTTGAGTAGTTCTAACTTGTCCTGTCAGTCTTGAAGAAGCCAACCAATCCTCCTGGACTATGCCCTTCAAGACAGACCTGGAAGAAGTGTGGTCCCCTGAGGAGCTTGGCTCGTTAAAGTCCTTCCTAGAATTATAGTCTTAAGACAAACAAATAATTAGATAGAGTGGAACCTGATAAGGTTCACTTAGAACTTGAACGTATTCCTGTTTTGAGATCGGTCATATTTCTGGATCATAAAGTAACTATAAGTGGCTGAATTTCCCATTTCTTGTAGCTTACTCTAGAGGCTTTGTGCTGTGTTATTAGACTGAGTGGCTCTGCTTAAAGCCACTCTTTCCTCAGGAGATTCATAAGAAGAGCAGATAGATGCACAGTTAGCAAACAGCAAGAAACGGTGACCAAATCTGCCCTCGGGAAACTCAGTCTTGAAGATGAAGCTCCCGGTGCCCTGTTCTAACCGACTCACTGCCTCCTGCGTTTGCTGCTTCCTGTTGGCAAGCATCCTGCCTGTAACTTATTCTCTGCCTTTACCCCCAACCCATTCATCTCACCAGGCTTATCCCAAACACTACAGCAGCCTCCCTGGTGTCGATGTTTCTGAGCTGTCTTGCTTAGTATCAGTCGAATAATCTCAGGATGAAAGTCATTGTAATGTTCACACTGATAGCACCTACCAACACCTTCATTCCTCTTTCAATAACTTCTACATCCTTAGCTTGAGCTGGCCCCTGTTCCTTCTTCAGCCTCATTTTATATCACTCTTGGCCCTCCTTTCCACAGCTTTGGAAATATTGCATGTGGTGTTTTCCCATTTCCCTCCTGGCCCAGCTGATTCCGCTCATGTCTCAGTCTGATGTTCATTTACATCTTAGCACTCAGTGTAGTCTGAGATTATCTGCTGAAGTCTGACTTATGTGATAATAAACTACTGTCCTAGGGTTACTGTTGCTGTGGTGACACACCACGTGGTCAAAGCAATGTGGAGAGGAAAGGATTTTTTCAGTTTACACATCCACATCATGGTTCATCACTGGAGGAAGTCAGGACAGGAACTCACACAGGGCAGGAACCTGGAGGCAGGAGCTGATGCAGAGGCCATGGAAGGGTGCTGCTTACTGGCTTGCTCACCATGGCTTGCTCAGCCTGCTTTCTTATAGAATCTAGGGGTTGCACCACCTACAATGGGCTGGGCCCTCCCCATTGATCACTAATTGAAAAAAAGCTCTACAACCCTTCCTACAACCCGACCTTATGGAGGCATTTTCTCAATTGAGTGTCCCTCCTCTCAGGTGACTATAGCTTATATCAAGTTGACATAAAACTAGCCAGTACTTCCTCCTGCAGCAGATGGGAGCAAATAATAGAGACTCACAGATAGACATTACAGAGAAAGAGAGAGAGGGAGAGAGACACCTTGGAATACACAGCTCTATAGGAGATGTCTCCATCCAATCCCTCCCCTCAGAGCTTAGGGAACCCTGCAGAAGAGGAAGCAGAAAGAGTGTAAGACCAGAAGGGATGGAGGACAGCAGGAAAACAAGACCCTCTAAATCAACTGGGGATAAAGGTGTGCACCACCACCTACTGTGGAAGGACACTTCTTGCTGGCTTGCTTACAGGCTCATGTTTAGCTAGATTCCTCCACACCCCAGGACTGCCTACCTAGGGAATGGTGCCTCCCACAGTGAGCTCCTATATCAATTAGCGATCAAGTCAACTATCCACAGACATGCTAGACATGTCATGTCAGAGACTATGACAGCACTCAAATACTGGATAGATTTTTACCTACTAATGAGAGATGCTAGATAAACCCACACTTTTCTTTCCTATTTTCAATGTAGCAAACTCATTGAATAAATACTTAAGACTTACAAGAAGGATAAAGGAAGAGATAAACACAGAGAAACAGTGAGAGACAGAGACAGAGGGAAGGAGGGAGAGAGAGAGAGAAAGAGAAAGAGAAGTCCTTGTTCTGTTTTTAAGGAACTTCTATTCTATTGGAGAAAATAATCTATTGTCCATTATAATCACTATAAACAAAACATAAAGAAGTGATTTAGGTACATCAAGCCTGGATTCACTCTGATTTGGAAAGAGGGAAAGCTTATCAAAAATATCATTGATGATGATGATGATGATGATGATGGTGATGATGATGATGGGGACGGGGATGGGGATGGGGATGATGATGATGTTACCTCTTATCCAACTAGAAAGTCTAGCAGCCTGCTGGGCTTAGAGACCACTCCAGTTGAATGGTAACACTGTGTCTTCATTTCTGTTTCCAGTCTTGCCAAGATTCTCTGTTTCAATAGAACCAGAAAGTAACTTCATTGGCTATAAGAACTTTAAAAACTTTGAAATCACCGTGAAAGCAAGGTAAGTGCCTGGCTTCCTCAGGGTAGCTATGGTAGGTTCTGGGTGTTTAAGATCAGCCTGTGACTAGTTGTGTTCCCCCTGACTTTGGGTATGGTCAGGAAGCCTTATGCTGACTTTTTTTCTTTAGATATGTTCTCACTGTGTAGCACCCTCCTGGCCTAGCAGTGACTACATTGACCAGGCTGATCTTGAACTCAATGCTGGGATTAAAAGTCATATTTTTCTTACTATGGCCTTCTGAGGGTGAAATACAATAGTGGGAGGGCCTTATCTAACTTAAACTGTTAGATCTTATCTGAGTCACCTATGGTAACACTGTTAGGAAAATGACTTTCTGATATTGTTCGGCAGATATTTTTATAATAAAGTGGTCCCTGATGCTGAAGTGTATGTCTTTTTTGGATTGAGAGAGGACATAAAAGAGGATGAGAAGCAGATGCTGCATAAAGCCATGCAAGTCGTGACGGTAAGACGTTTGCTCGGACCTCGGTCACGTGATGAGCGGGAGTCACTTGCAAACCTTCCAGTGCAATCCCACATCCTGGACACCTGTGGATAGTGCAGCTTAAAGATCCCAGTTGGCATCTATTGCCCTTCAGATAAATTCCCCCTCCAAAACCCCAAAGCAAGCTAGCTATGGAAATGAGACATACCAGAGGTCTCTGAGCTTGATCAAGAGACCCTGCCTCAACAAGTAAGGTGTCAGAGCAATCCAGCATGATATTCGATGTCAGCTTTGGGCCTTAACTTATACCCACCCATGCCTGTGTGTTCACACACATGCAAAAATGCACACATATAACATATATATACATACAACAAACACAACTTACACACATGCATGCAAAGTGAAAACAGAGAATAAATAAAGGGCCCTTTCTTTGGCACCAGCCTCCCTTGCCAGTTAATATCACACCATCTCTTCCCTTCCTCTTTCTCAGCTCCAGGTCTTTGCTCCTTCCCTCCATCCTTCCTGTCTCCTCTGTGTCTAATCCCTTCTCTTTTCTTCTGTTCCAGCGCTGGCAGCTTTTCTTTGGGAAGTAGCCCCTGACCACCTGAACATGGTTAGCTGACCATTTTTTGGTGCTCCCTAGGCAGTGAGTCTCCCGTATGAAAGCATGTTTTGTGCTTTCTGGAAGTGTGGCTCTCAGCTTGGGTGTAGGGCATTTAACCCAATAGGACATTCAACAATGCCCATGATTGTTCTAAAGTGAGGGTGCTTCTGGCATTGAGCGGCTAGAGGGAGGGATATCTCTTCAGTGTCCAGAGTATCCCACACAATGTGAAATCTGTCCATGGTTAAGGGCTGATTTAAATCAGTTAACTGAGATTAAAGCCCTGGTTCTGTTTTATCTTATTTAACGTTCTCTACACCACTGACAATAAGGGGTCATGTCTCTTTTGTGTACATTTTGCACAATCAAGTATTTAGCTTCTGTATGTTTTTGTTTTTTTTTTTTTAAAGATTTTATTTATTGTATGTATGTGAGTACATTCTCTTCAGACACACCAGAAGAGGGCATCAGATCCCATTACAGATGGTTGTGAGCCACCATGTGGTTGCTGGGAATTGAACTCAGGACCTCTGGCAGAGCAGTCAGTGCTGTTAACTACTAAGCCATCTTTCCAGCCCCCTTAGCTTCTGTTTTTTAAAAGATGGTATTATTAATTCAATATGCAAACTAAGAGGCCTTTTAAAATTCAAGATTCTGCTTTAAGCACCGAGATTTAAAGGAAATAAAGACAAGGTGTGTACCTCAATGATACAGTGTGAGCTTAGCATGCATGAGGTCCCCGTTCAATGCCAACATCTGTCAATCAAGCGAAATCGCACAAAAAGGCCTGCCTTTGGGTGAAATCATTTTCAAATAAACCAAAAGCAGAAGAAAAATCGTATCTTTTAATAATTCAACAATATAACTAGTAATTAGTGATGTAACAACTTCATGTTTGCTTACTGTATACTACATTATCAACTGGTGCCCGAAAGACCGCGCAATGATGGAAGCCTTCCCACACCTGTAACTCTGTACAAACTCACTAGAAAGCAACATCTGGCCTTCGCGGTGGGCTCAGTCACTCACCTTACTTGTGATAAGAACACATGGCTCCTATAGTTTCCCTTCAATCTAGAGGCTAGAAAGAGCAGACTCTGATTGTTTTTCTTAAATGTCCTTCTCTAACTTCACTCCTTCCGCTTGCTCCTTTCCAAAAGCTCGTCAACGGAGTCGCTCGGATCTCTTTTGATTCTGAAACAGCAACTAAAGAACTGTCCTATGGCGGTCTAGAAGATTTAAATAACAAGTACCTTTATGTTGCTGTAACAGTCGTAGAATCTTCAGGTAAGTTGTGTGTGTGTGTGTGTGTGTGTGTGTGTGTGTGTATTTCTGTGTACGTCTGTGTATGTGCTTGTGTAGTGTGTGTGTGTTTGTGTGTGTGTATGTGTGCATAACAGAAAACCTGTTTCAAATATCCTGTGTGTGCTCTAAGCACAGAGCTTACTGCTGTTAACCTGTAAAGGATGGCAGGCTTCTAGAGGGTTGTAGAGAGGTCAAAGCAGTGTCATAAAGACAACCAGTCTTGGAGAGAAGATGGAGGCAGGAGGGAGGAGGACGGAGCAGAGCAGGGTTCCTGCCACAGGGTGCCAGAAGGAGAGGGGCAGAGAGTGAAGCCCTGTCTTCCAGGTCAGCAGACTGTCTGTCTGGGTGCATGGGGAAACGGGGATGCAAGGCCAGAAAGGAGGCTCAGGAAATATTGTCCTTAATTTACCTTATTTATAAGTACACTGTAGCTGTCTTCAGACACACCAGAAGAGGGCATCAGATCCCATTACAGATGGTTGTGAGCCACCATGTGGTTGCTGAGAATTGAACTCAGGACCTCTGGAAGAGCAGTCAGTGCTCTTAACCTCTGAACCATCTCTTCAGCCCTACTATTGCACCCTTTAAGAAGTCCATCTGGACTTTTCTCTGGATCAAGCTGATTCTTCTCCAGTTGTTTCTAGGTCCCAGTGATCTAACTTGGACACCTGTTGAGGTGCAGCCTCCAGGTTTTCTGCCTCTCCCCTTGATCCTTTGAACACATTCAACTGACCTTTAACCTGGAGCTGCTGCTGAAGGGCAGTGTCCTCTTTCACATCCCTGAGTCTTGTGCTGTAGCCTGACTTCTGGAGACCACCTCTTTACAATTGTTTCAGAAGCTCCCGATTCTTGTCTGCATTTTCCCTCAGTTGGCCAATGAATGAACACAGGTCAAGGGGATAAGCACAGAGACCGGACAGCTGGCCTACAGACCATTATCATCTTTCCAGAAACAGTAACTCAGCGCTTGCTGTCCTTGTAGGTGGATTTTCGGAAGAGGCAGAAATCCCTGGCATCAAATATGCCCTCTCTCCCTACACACTGAATTTGGTCACTACTCCTCTTTTCTTGAAGCCTGGGATTCCATTTTCCATCAAGGTAAGTAAGGCAGTAGGAGGTGGAGAGGAGAGAAAGCCATTTCAGATTGGTCTGATTTGAGACATGAATCCATCTGAACTGTTCTGGCTAACAGGTCCAGGTTAAGGACTCACTCGAGCAGGTGGTGGGAGGGGTCCCAGTGACTCTGATGGCACAGACAGTGGATGTGAATCAAGAGACATCTGACTTGGAAATGAAGAGGAGCATCACGCGCGCCACCGACGGGGTAGCTTCGTTTGTGGTGAACCTCCCATCAGAAGTGACGGCACTGAACTTTGAGGTGAGCTAAAATCTTCTTGCTGTATTTCCTCAAAACAGTGTGAGCTTTTGGTTGTGTGTTTTGGCTGGTGTACAGACAGATATGGCTGATTTTATCTTCAAGACCTGAGAATAATTCCATAGTTTTGCACCCAAAGTGAAAGGAGTACCTGAGACAATCTGCTTGTGAGGGGGAAAACTTGTCAAAATTTGGAAGGGAGGGTAAAATTGGAAGTTAACTATTTTCTTTTATACCAAAAAGATTATATCAGAATGCAGGCATGTCAGAGTAGCAAAACAGTGTAGCTCAGTGGGAGAAATAGCTTCTTCCCACACATGTGTACTTTATCTTTTCCGGAGTCAGATGGGAAAGCCTCACCCTCTTTTTCCTGACACATAAGCTACTCTCTTTAACAGTTCATCTTCTCTCCCACAAAATGTGTTTAAGTTTCCAAATAAAATCCCAGTGAGCTAACAACATGGGTCACTGGCTGAGGCTGGCTTACACTGGTGCTTCCCGAGTCCTTATGAGGATAACCCAGGTCACTGGCTGAGGCTCACATTCACTGGCGTCTACAGAGCCCTAGTGAGAACAATGTGCTAAGGGCCTTATAAAACACGCATTTCATCAGTGCGGTGAACTGAGACCATTATCTTTGCTCTTCTGTAGCTACAAAGGGAGAGCTTCTAACCTCCCTTAACTAGATAGTGGATCTGAAATTAGTACTGATGGCAGGTGCATGGGAATCAATACATATCTAACTCCGGGGCATGAGCTAGGGCCCCTCCTACTGCCTGAAAGCAGGCATCACTGCTGGGTTTATGAGCAATCCTGTGTCACGCCTTCCCAGGGAAACTGGGTCAGACGGCCACTATGCTGTGCACCCAAAACTCCTAGGTCCCAGTCCTGAGCAGTCATGGCTGCCTCCCCAGTCCTGAGCAGTGATGGCTGCCTCTCGGTCTTTTCTCCTACCACTGAATCATTTCATCCCCTAGAAGTCTTCAGTGCATCAGGACCTCAGGCGCCCGTATTCCTGCCTTGGAACTCCCTTCTCAGGCTCATCAGGCTCCTCCACAGAGCCCACCCGGCCTTCAGTACTTCCCATACACTTTCTTAAGGTTACGTCACACTGGAGTGACTGACAAGGGTGTATCTTCTCTTTAGCAACCAGCATTGTGAAATTTAGGAATCTGAAGAGACTAAAGATTTAAAAGATATGTTTTACAGAAACCATGACACACAGACCACATGGGCTTTTGAAATTTTCCTTTCCAGGTCAAAACTGATGCCCCAGAACTTCCCGAAGAAAATCAAGCCAGCAAAGAGTATGAAGCAATTGCGTACTCATCCCTCAGCCAAAGTTACATTTACATTGCTTGGACTGAAAACTACAAGCCTGTGCTCGTGGGGGAATATCTGAATATTATCGTTACCCCCAAGAGTCCGTATATTGACAAAATAACTCACTATAATTACTTGGTAAGTATAGCCATGAGAGATCCCCACCCTTCCCCCACCCAGGACACTGTCCTTTCCACAGTGACACATCATCGAGTCTTTTGCATTCATTTCCAAGCACGTTCAAGCACATTGCCTACAGCTTTCTCAAACTACTGGGACAGGCATGAGACCTGCTGATTTCAAAGGGGGTGGGGGTGGGGTGGGGAGGGATGAGAGGTTACAAGACCACACCTCCTGGGAGTTGAGAAAGGGAAGGCTGTGATTTTAACTGGGGACTCCTGGTTTCCCATCCAATGATTCCATCCAAGCCAGTCCATCCCATATATCGTCTCATTCTATCTCACAGCCAACGGTTGCGTATCGACACCTAATTCAATAGTGTGTATTCCACTGACGTAACAGGGGACCCTGTAACTGGTAAGAATGGAGCATCATCCTGTGTCTAGTCTGGAGGTGCATCAGCTAAGCATGCTGGGAGGATTTGAAAAGTGCCTAACAGTTGCCAAGGAGGTGGAATGAATTATTCCAGTGTCCCTGGACAAATAGGCGGTGACTTCTTCAAAGTTGTTTAGGAGACAGTAAACACAAGAACCATAAAAAAGTATTAAACTATTAAAGAATTAGGGGGCTGTTTCTAGGCTGCTGAACTCAGCCCTGCTGTCAAGGGATGAGTCAAAAGGACCTTGAAGACATTTTGGTTTCATGTTATTTCTTTTTAGCTCTAAGCCCTCCATTTAGAATCTAATCCCGGACTTTAAAACCTAATCTCCAGCTAAGGAATATCTACGATGAGCTACTTACTCATCTGTTGAATTTTTTTTTTAAGTTAACAAGTCAGTGGATGTTTTAGTAAGCTTAAGATTTCAAAAAGGTTTAGTTTAAAATATAGTTGTCTTAGTTTTCTATTATGTGGTTTTGAATTAAAATCAGTATGACATTTATAGATAGCTCCTGGGCCTCAATGTCCTTCTTTCTTTGTATGTGCATATTATGCATGCCAGTGTGCACATGTACATGAGAGCATGATATAGGTACATGTGTATGTGCCTACACATGTAGGAGCCTGAAGCTGACACCAGTGCCTTCCTTAACCACTCTCCTTTATTTATTGGGGCAGTGTCTCTCCCTGAATCCAGAACTTATTGATCAGCTAATCTTGCTACCCAGCTTGCCCTGGGGGATCCTGCTCCTGCTTCCTGAGTGCTAGGATTACCGGCGCTGCAGCAGCGGCATACCTGCTCGCATGTGGACTCTGGACTTGAACTCTGGTCCTCCCCAGCTTGTGCCAAGAGCTGTACCTACTTGAGCATCAGTTTCTTTGCTGAAGATAAATATTCCTGTCTCGCTGGTGTATTGTGAAAATTCAAACATTTTAGTAAATGAGAAGCGCCCGCACACAGTAGAAACACATAGGGTAGTTCCCCCTTTTCAATGTAACTTGTGCTCCAGTTCCAAAGGGCACCCTAGCAAACAGGTTCCATTTCTGTTTTGTTGATTGCTGTTGCTGCTGTTTCATTCCAGATTTTATCCAAAGGCAAAATTGTACAGTATGGCACAAGAGAGAAACTTCTCTATTCATCTTATCAAAATATAAACATTCCAGTGACACAGAGCATGGTTCCTTCAGCGAGACTCCTGGTCTATTACATAGTCACAGGGGAGCAGAGAGCAGAATTAGTGGCTGACGCAGTCTGGATAAACATTGAGGAGAAGTGTGGCAACCAGCTCCAGGTAAGACACGTCTATAGCACAGTGCCATTCTCTTGTGGCTGGAGGAGGTGAGCCAAAGCAGCCGCCTTGGATTGGTTTTGTTGCACACAGGCGACCTTTCCCTTTTTGAATGACCTCATAGGTTCATCTGTCTCCAAATGAAGATGTGTATTCTCCAGGCCAAACTGTGTCCCTTGACATGGTGACTGAAGCAGACTCATGGGTGGCACTATCCGCGGTGGACAGAGCTGTGTATGGAGTCCGGGGAAAAGCCAAAAGGCCCATGCAAAGAGTTAAGTGCACTTTCGTGGTGACCATGGGGTGGGGTAGCTTCACAAAGTATGGCTGCTGGTGCAGGTTGTGAGGGAGGAAGTAAGGGGGCTGTCTTAGTTAAGGGTTTTACAGCTGTGAAAAGACCCATGACCAAGGCAACTCTTATAAGGACAACATTTAATTGGGGCTGGCTTACAGGTTCAGAGGTTCAGTCCAGTATCATCAAGGTGGGAGCATGGCAGCACCCAGGCAGGCATGGTGCAGGAGGAGCTGAGAGTTCTACATCTTCATCTGAAGGCTGCTAGCAGAATACTGGCTTCCAGGCAGCTAGGATGAGGGTCTTATAGCCCACACTCACAGTGACACGCCTACTCCAACAAGGCCACACCTCTTAATAGTGCCAGTCCCCGGGCTGAACATATACAAACCACCACAGGGACCCTGGCCGCCTTTTCTATAGTACATTCAACAGAGAGTTTCTTCTGTCCCTAAAGCACAGGTCAGCCATCATTTTTGGCTCTTCCAAGTGTAGACACATGCATCATAAGCAGATGGGACTATGGGAGCCGAGGAGGGAGATGGAAGATCTGGGTCAGGGGTGGTGGGAGTTACAAAAGTAGCACAAGGAACCCGGCAAGGAAATCACTGCATTTGTTTGAATTCTCACTTGAGTCTGAATTTAGAAAAAAGAATTTGGAAACGGCCAGAGTCCATATGTTCCCATCTATCTCCATGACAGCCAGCTATTTTGAGGCCCAAGTTTCTTTGGAGATGCAGAAGAAACTATGAAGTTAAGAACATTTAGAGAAGGATATTTGTTTGAGTCAAAATTAAAGCCAAAATGAACCACTTACAGTGTTTTCCCATGTAGAACCTAGAGCTTTTCCATAAAATGAAAATTAATGTTGTCTGTCAGCTCATTCCTTTATCCTTTATCGCATTAACTTATACATACATATATGTTATATAGTATATGCATGCAGTATATTATATATAGCATATATAATCATGTATTCGGTATAGTATATGTTCTGGGTTAATTCCTAAGATTCTCCTCATTAATGCTATTTGCTTAAGGCTTCATTCTTGGCTGATTTTAAATAGGAAGGTGTGTATATATATTTACACGTATGAAGAAATGAGGTTAGGAAGTGTCTTTGGGCATTCGATGTATGAATGCCCATGTATTTCACAAATTTGTTGACACAGTGTGACGACTAATTCCTCTAGTCCTTTGAAGGAGTACGTTCAGTGTTTCTCTTTTTTGGACAGGTGTTTCAAGCTCTTGATGATAAGAGTGACCTGGGCTGTGGGGCAGGCGGTGGCCGTGACAATGTAGATGTATTCCATTCAGCTGGGCTCACCTTCCTCACCAATGCAAACGCAGATGACTCCCAATACCACGGTGAGCCATTTCAGCATTTTCATTACGGTCATGCACCTCCCAGACCTCATTCCTATCCCACTTCCTAAGACTGTCAATGGCTCTGTAAATCTCCTTAAGATGTTTCATTGTGCACACGCATATGGGAAGGAGGAGACAAGTAGATTCCTAGAGCTCACTAGCCAGCCAGAGAGCTCCAGCTTCAGTGAGACCATGTCTCAAAAAGTAAGGTGGAGGGAGGGGCTGGAGAGACGGCTCTGTGTGTAAGAACACCTGCTGCGTTCCCAGAGAACTAGGTTCAATTCCCAGCATCCACCTGGCTCACAACCATGGTTCCATGGGATCTGATGTCTGCTTCTGGCTTCAATGGACACCATGCATGCACACAGTTCACGTAGACACATGAAGGCAAAACATCCATAGATAGCAAATAAATAAAAGCGGAGAGTAATTGAACACCTGACACCTTTGGCAGTCACATGTAACTTCACACATGCTAGCATGTACACACACTGAACACACACAAAAGAAGTTTTCTAAGGTTTTGTGTTGGCTCTCAAGATAAGATACATCGTTTTTTTTTTTTTTTTAGATACATCTTTAGAGTAGTACTCAAAGCCTTCCATGGTCTTCTTCCTGGCACTTTGTCACAATGCTCTTCCTTGCTCTTGGCTGGTGCTATGTTACTTTATACCTCTGGGCCTCTATCCATGGAGACTGGATTCCCCTTATAATCCCGTGCAAGCTAGAATAAGAATTACCTCCGATGCAGGTACAGTGGTGCACATCTGCAGACCCCAACCACTCTAGGAGGCTGAGGCAGAAAGGTTGAGTTTGAGGCTAGCCTGGAAAACACAGAGGCCGCTGTCTCAAAAACCGCATCTCTTCTGTGAAGTATCGTCTCTATACAGAATTAATCATGGCTCCGCCATTATCACGGAAGATTTTTATAGAAACTAGATTTGCTTACAGTGCAGGCATAAAGACCCATAGGTTGGATAATCCAGTTTACTTTTGTGTACTAAAATCCTGTGTTTCCGTCACGTTGTACCCAGTAAGTCACATCATCAGACATCCTTATACTTTTATATCTTGTCTCACCTCTGGTGCCCTGAGCTGCTTCAGAGTGGACATCACATGGCAATGGCCTTCTTTCTGTGGCTTTAAAATGTTTATGATTCTACTTGATATAATGATAAACATCTTCATATTTATAATACTATAGCTCAAAGAACAAATAAGAGAAATAGAGGCCAGAGAGGTGGCAGAGTGACAGAGTGGACACAGGTATTTGCAAAGACTAATGACCTTTGCAGCCCACATTGTAGAAGGAGAAGCATCTGTTGCAAGTTGCCCTCTGGCCACACCATGTACACTTGGATGTGAGTACACACACACACACACACACACACACACATAAATGTTTAACAAAATTAGAAAAGAAATAGGTAACTCAATAAAAATTTTGCTCCTTCTAAATGTGTAGGTAGCTCATTGTAATCAGTGAATCCAAAAAGCAGCCATACTCAAAACGAAGATCATAAAACTAACCAGGCGTCACATTCAAAGGTGTAACACATAGAGCCTAATCTGTTTTTTTTCTTTTTATTTATTCTTCTCTCCTACAATACATCCCAACTGCAGCTTCCCCTCCCTCCACCTCTCCTAGATTCCCACTGCCTCCTCTCTACCCTGAATCCACTCCTCCTCCATTTTCCTTCAGAAAATAGCAGGCCTCCTGATGATATTTACTGAACTCGACATAACAAAATGCAAGAAGACTAGCCACAAACCCACATATCAAGGTTGGATGAGGTAACCCAGTAGGAGAAAAAGGATCCCAAGAGCAGGCGAAAGAGTCACAGACTCCCCCCTCTCTCCCTGTCAGGAGTCCCACAAAATCCCAAGCTATACAACCACAGCATGTGTTCAAGGAGCTAGCACAGACCCTGGAGCAAAGCTGAATCCAAATCAGCCTCAGCGCGGGCTTGTCACCCGCACTGTGGCTGCTTCAAACACTTACTTTTCATGAAACTTATTTTGTCAGATTTTTATGTCCTTTGCCCTATGTTCTAAGTCTCTGTCTTTTTCTAAACAGATGAATCATGTAAAGAAATTCTCAGGCCAAAGAGAGACCTGCAGCTCCTACAGCAGAAAATAGAGGAACAAGGTACGTGTGAGGTTCCGTGTGACCGCAAGACATTGTGATCATATGGAAAGCTGCAGAAATGAAACACTGTAGCACCTCCCCAAATTCCAGAAGAATAGGTAAAATCAGAGATGTGTGGAAATCTAGGTCATCCCTTTCAGGAAATTTAGTCCAAACAAAGCCGGTACTTCACTGGCCATAATCTTGCCTTTTCTGTTTGTATCATTACGCCTGAGATACAGTTCAGTGAAGAGCTCACCCAGAACACACAGGCCCTGGGTTCAGTTCTCTTCTTAGAGTAAAAAGGAAGCATTTCTATCTCTAAAAATTAAAAAGTAATGACTATTGTTCATCACAAGTGTTTCAACAGACCTAATAATTAGCATCATGTTCTTTGACTTTGTTCTGGCAAAGTCCATGATTAGCAAGAAACCTATTTCTTTTATATATGTAACAGTTAACAGCACTTAGATCAGCTTTCTCAACCAGTGGGTCAAAACCCTGACCACCACTGGAAAACACAGATATTACATTATGATTCATAACAATCGTAAAATTAGAGTTATGGAGTAGCAACCAAAATAACTTTATGGTTGGGGGGTCACCACAGCAAACTGTATTAAAGGGTTAGGAACTGTATTAAACTGTGTTACAGGCATTAGGAAAGTTGAGAACCACTGGCTTAGATTATTCTTTATAAAATACAACTAATGGAAATCATTTAAATGGTAATAAGATAGCTAACCATCTTTTTGTAATAAATTTTAATTTTACTTACTATTTATTTTCATGTTAACATGTAAAGAATACAAACTAAGAAGCGTCATCTAGACAAGTTGTTCATCAATCTTGTTGCTGTTACTAGTACTTAGAAAACAGGATGACACCCTTACTGAAAGTCTATAAACCATGTCAGAAAAATGTTAGAAAAAGTAGGATATCCAGTCGTTGTATAATAGCTAGTGCCATATTCAAATATGTCAAAGTATCATGAATATTACATTTGTTTTACTTAAAAAAGGTTGAAGTCTTTTGAAAGTTAGTATTTTGCTTAGTTGCTGGGGGCCCTTCAACCATTCAGCACGAGTTGGAACGGATTACCTGCAGAGGACACATTATCCCTGCTTTTGGAGACGTTCCAGAGAGTGGCTGCTCAGCTGGCCCTTCTGGGGCTGCTGAGTGAGGGGGTTATCTGATGCTAGGGACCAAATATCCCCTGAAAGTTCTAAATCTTCGATGCCTCAGCTGCGCATGACAAAGGTTCTCACGTTGCCACCATTTCAGCTGCTAAATACAAACACCGTGTGCCAAAGAAGTGCTGTTATGATGGAGCCCGAGAGAACAACTACGAAACCTGTGAGCAGCGAGTTGCCCGGGTTACCGTAGGCCCACACTGCATCAGGGCCTTCAACGAGTGTTGTACTATTGCGAACAAGATCCGAAAAGAAAGCAACCATAAACCCATACAGTTGGGAAGGATTCGTAAGTATGAGTTCTTCTACCAGAATTCTATCTGATGTGGGACATTCTGTGTAAATTAATGCTCCTAAGAAAGGTAGCTTTGATGCTTCAGTTAAAACCTAGAAGTGGAAAAGAGATCTCATTTGTACCCAAATATTTCCATTATTTTGGGGGATTTGACAGTGCCCAGTCAAGTTTGGATCCAGATCCGGCGTAACTCTAAAGCCAACTCATCCCCAAAGCTTAAGCGATGGTTTATCCTGTGAGCCTCCAACAGGAACCTTTGCTTGGATAACTGCATTATATGCTCGAACTCTGAAGTTCTATGGCTCTGTTACATTATAGCCATTGAAAATGAAGTTTGAGTTTACACTGACCAAATGCAGCGAAAGACCTCTAAACTGAGCAAAATGTTAAGTTTATTTGTGACTGGAAGACTTATTTCAGTTTTCAGCCAACAATGTGATTTTTAGAATCTATAAAACATTCTATGTGTTCAAAACTTTTAGGACCTTCATTTATGCATCATTTTTAGGAAAAGAAGCAAAAGTGAAATGGTATCTCCCCTTTTCTACTTTGTTTTGTTTAGCGGTGTATCTTAAGTGTTATCTATCTCAATGGATAGACTCTACAGCCATAAATGGTATTGCAGTTTTAAAAACCCATGCTATTAGGGATCATTTTGCCATAACCATGTACACCAAGTTGCTTCCCAGTTTTTGTTCCTTCAAGTGTAATTTTGATGAACAATCTAGTATGTATATATATATATTTTTTTCACTGTCCAGTTTTTCAACTGGCATCTTCCAGTTGGCTTTAGCTACATGGTACCCACCCTCGATGGGCCTTCCTCCCTGCTGAGTCTATTCCCCATTCTAGACAGCATGGCTTCCCCACAGTCTGATCTGTGCAGCCATCAGCCTTCAGGGCTGTGTGTGGCTCCCTGCCTGCCTTGGCTTATATATGGCCCTGGTTGGGAGTTGAGGCAGGTCAGAGCCGGCTTGCTTTCCTCAGGGATCTAGCCCTATGCTGCTAATGTCTGGGAGTCGTTGTTTCCCATAGTATACCCAGTTTTTAGGTTTCTGAGACTCAGTGGTAAATCCACAGCCCCTATTCGTATATCTTGGATGAAGCAGAGGTTCCATCCACTTTAATTAATGAAAATAGAAATTAACAAGCCAGAAATCACAGAAAACTTCCATGTTTTCTGATATAAACCTGTCAAAAATCACAGAATTATAAATAATTTTATAGACTCACTGGTGTTTTTGTAAAATCTCAGAAAGACAGAACATTCAACAGGAAACAAATCTCCAGATATCCCTTTGCTGTTTCGTCAGTACAGGAACATGTTAAGGCCTAGAACTCAGTTTTAAAACCATTAACCAATGCCTTGATGACCCTTTTTGAAGACATGTAGGTCATATATAAATGGTTTTACTTAAAAATTCACCCGTAAGCAGAACTAATATTGGTCTCTATAACTAAATATATTTTCCCAGACATAAAGACCCTGTTGCCAGTGATGAAGGCAGAAATCCGAAGCTACTTTCCAGAGAGCTGGCTATGGGAAGTTCATCGTGTTCCCAAAAGGTATCTGTGATGTTTCTCTGGAAAAAAAAATGTGGAAAGTTACCAAAAATCGGTGTTATTGCCAAAAACCTGGACAATACTATTTCCCCTATAGTTAAGATAATGCCACTACTGGGTTAAATTTTGTTTTATGTTTTAATTTTGCTTAGTGTGCTTTTGTGTGAGAATTGAGTCCAGGGCAATATTAATTATTAGTAAAGAAGGCTGCTACTCTATTTAATGTATCTTTAATATGCATTTTCTGCACACAGCTATGTGCTAAACACCATATTGGACAACAATTTTCAGCCAAAAGGTATCTGTATATAAAACAAACAGGTAAAACAAAAACAGAGTTGTAGTTTGCTAAACTCTTGGTTAGGGTTTTAATTTGAATGGGAAGTCTCTGTAGCAGGTATCAGAAGCAATGCTGAAAACACAGAGCCCCACCTCATCATTCTCAGCCAGCCCCACGCTAGTGATGCGCTGTGGTACTCTCCCTGTGTGTCTCCTTGCCCTTCCCGCTGGAAATCCTTTTTCCACATCATTGACCACTCCATCCAACATTGCTCCTAGTTCAGCACTTCTAGTAAAATATCCCAGAACCATCTATCCTGCACCAGAACATGGCTAGACTGGTTATCTCTGTTGCAGGAATCACATGGTATTACAGTGGTCCATCTCCTTACCTGTCTCTTCATTAAAAAAAAAAAGTCAATACTTTCAAAGCAAAACCTGACTTCAGATCTCTATTTTATATCCAGGACCTGCCTAGAGTCCTGCTTGTATAGACACAGATTCAAATGTGTTGAAGGGACTCTTTCAATGCTATCTTGATACAGTGGTTACACTGACATGCAACTCACTTTTATAACTTTCTTCTACTAGACAGGAAACCAGTGGACTGTAGGACCACAACTTACAGACACTTTGTACTTGGTACATTATTGATATTATTCCTTATAAAGAATCAGTAGGCCATAGCTACAATAAACACACAGGCTTAGTCATAGCCAGGAGGTTTTAGTTATACTGATTTGTTACAAGCAGTGTTACAATTCACTACTTTACTCACATATTTTGACACATAACAATAGGGAATGTATCTTTTTTCATGTTCTATGCTCTGACAGGGCAACAGTTCAAAGGTATCCTTTTCTCCTTCAATGTTCACGCCACAAGTACAATGTCTACAAACCTGAGACCGGTAGGCAGATGCTGGCTATATTTGTCTGGATGAGTTTTTCCTTACTAGCAACTCTAATGTTTCACTGCAGTTGAATATTGTATTTGTTTCTCTTCCTGTTTCTGTGATGAAATGCCTGGCAAAAGCAACTTAAGGGAGGATGGGTTTGTTGTGGCTCACAGTTCTGTGGCTCACAGTTCTTAAGATTTAGGCGATTGCTGTCGGGAAGCCTTGGTTGCAGGAACTTGGGACATCAACAATTGGGAAGCAAATATAACAAATGCTCCTGTTCAGGTAGCCTCTCCTCTTTATGCAAGAACCCAAGTCTAGGGAATGGTACTGCCCACATTTAAGGAGAATCTTTTCTCCTCAGTTGATCCAATCAAGAAAATAGTTCCCGGGGGCTGGAGAGATGGCTCAGTGGTTAAGAGCACTGACTGCACTTCCAGAGGTCCTGAGTTCAAATCCCAGCAACCACATGGTGGCTCACAACCATCTATAATGAGATCTGATGCCCTCTTCTGGTGTGTCTGAAGACAGCTACAGTGTATTCGTATATAATAAATAAATAAATCTTTTTAAAAAAAAAAGAAAAGAAAATAGTTCCCAGGCATATCCAGAGGCTAAATCTAACCAAGAAAACCATCCATGGGTACAGCTAATGGTTTGTCTTGTGAGTGGTCTAGATTCTGTCAGGTTGGTGATATTAACCATCACAAATATCAATGTCTGAACTTCCAGAAACCAGCTTCAGGTTGCACTGCCTGACTCACTAACGACCTGGGAAATTCAAGGCATTGGCATTTCAGACAATGGTAAGAAACCATAAGTCACATGCTCACTTGAGCAGGATTTGATTCAGCAAGATGTAGTTCTTTGTTACTGTACATTTAATTCACCCAGGATATGAGGCAAAGTTTTAATTTTCCTTTTCAAAAGACTCCAATGTGCCTACACCTTTGAAGCTACTGAGTTTCGTCTGCCCTTCTACTCTCTGTCAACTATACAGCTGCAATCAAATCCATACTTTCTTTCACTTTTGACATGAGTGGAGCTTGAGGATAGATAGAAACAACTCTGTTTTCTCCCTTGGGCTGGCATTCCCAGGAAGTGACTAACGCAGATACTTTATAAGTAGCTGTTAGATTACTTTCATTTGTTTAATATTTTTGTTGTTTACAAAATCTTGGTGTTCACAAACAAAATTTTATACTTATTAAATGGAGCCAACAATAAATATATTTAAAGATTTGGTGTTCTAGTTAATAAGCATTCTCATGTTTTAAATAGAATTAAGTATTTGGCAAGCAAATTAAATATTATTTTTTTTAAGAAAGCCAATGTGACATGTTAGTGCTAACAAAATGTGACAAGAATTCCCTAACATGACCCTACCTTGCTTTCCCTTTGGGCTGAAGGCGTATGTGTTGCTGATATAATCAAGGCAAAAGTGCTCAAAGATGTCTTCCTGGAGATGAACATACCATATTCTGTTGTACGAGGGGAACAAATCCAATTGAAAGGAACCGTTTACAATTATATGACCTCTGGGACAATAGTGAGTAGTGCTTTGTGGTATATGTGAATAAAGAGAGAAATGTCAATAGAATAACCACACACACACACACACACACACACACACACGTGAACGTATGTGCACACACATTGAGTGTTGTCCTGGCAGTACACTTTGGTACATGAAGGGGAACAGATAGGAGGAAGGGACAGGCTAAGGGTCATGTGATGCCAGTCTGAAGGACAACGTGTGCGGGTCTGCAGCTGAAACCCAGGGGGCAGGCCCCGATAGCACGAGAAAGTCCAGAGTTCCAAAGGCTGGAAGCTTTCCACGACGGCAGGCCCCAATGATACGAGAAGTCTGTGGGTTCCAAGAGTTTTATTGTACATGGCCTGGTAGTTGGATATAGATGTGCAACCCCTCACCCCCGTTTAAGCCAGGGAGGAGCTGGCTTAAATAGGGGAAGGGGAAGAGGGGAGTCGTTTAATTTAGCTATGCCCTCCGACCTATAGGTAACTCATGAATATAGAAATCTCTTGAGGCTGAATCCTGTAGTCACGCCTTCTACCTGTGTGGATGGTGATGCAAACTTCTCTGGGAGGGGCTGCTTAGCCAAACGTGACTGCAAGGTGCAGGTTAATGGAGATGTAGACCATGTGTCAGGAGTCTGGAATCTAGGGGCGTGGCAAGATAGGTGCCATCCCTACAGAGAAAGAGGAGCTCTCTTATGCTTCATTTCCTCAGTCCTCAGACTCCCCACTCCCACTCCCCACTCTCAACCACAGCCTCCTTCCCATTTTCCTAACTCACCATTGTTAATAGCCCCACAGCAAGTCTGAACACCAAAGAAACCCCCAACCCACTGATTGACTCAACCCTTCCCATCATCCTCCAGTCCGCTGACGCTTTTACTCTCCTCTCTGTACAAGCTAGCACTCACAAGCCATCATTTAGCCATACTGGCTAACACTCCATCAGCCCTCATCAATGATGTGCAGTGATGAACTCCTACCATGGGAATCTCACCATTTCTCTTTTCTTTGTAGAGCACCCCTACAACTAATTATATAATAGGCTGACAGGTTTTATCACAGTCACAAGATGTTAGGCAGGAACCCAACATGGTTCACAAATCTAACTATATTTTTAAATTTCTAATTTTATTCTTAGGACTGAGTATTTCAGTGACTCTTCACCAAATTTCGTATACATACACACATACATACATACACATATATGTGCATACATTTCAAAGAAACTATGTATTCCATTAGTACGCCTTCAAATCAGCTTCTAAAATGTTTCATTTTAAGTTTTTTAAAGATGCCAATCTGCAATTTTTAAACACTTTTAAATATTTAAAAATTGCATCAGTACTTGAACTGAGACTGATACATCATTTAAATGTGTAAAGTAACTCTTTTTTTGGAGAAGGCAGGATTTATAGATTAAATGGAAGCTACCAGAGCAGACTGTGGCAAACAAGAAAGGCGTTTTCTCGAACCCATTGCTAAGGTGACTGTAGAAGAAACAGGGAGATGGGTTACCGTTTCCAGTGCCACTGCAGCGGACAGATACTCAACAGAGATGAGGGAAGAGAGAGGAGTGCAGTGTGTGTCGTGGAGAGGCAAAACTAGAGATGAGGTGGGTGTTGACAGATGTGAGAGAAGCCTGAGGTGGAACCGAAGGACATATCGTTGCTGAGGAGGGATGACAGGGTGGTGTGCAGCAGCCTGGAGCTTACATTCAGACTCAGTCCCCAAGTATGCTGCACAGGCACACGATCAATCACCATGGCTCTAAGCAACAACAAGATAGCCAAGATGAAGAACCATTATTTTTGCTATTGGACTTCCTTGAAAGCCCTCTATGGTCCGTGCTGCCCCTAGAAGCCACTTTGCTACATGTAGTCCACTGTCCTGTGCCCACAGTCCTACAGTAGCTGAGAGCCATGTTTACGTCCCTGGCCCAAGTTACCACTGAAGGCCCCATGGATGTCCTTGGTCTGGTCTGCTACCTGAGACCATGGTGATATCCAAGGCCATTCTGCCACCGAGGGCCATGTCCAGGTCTGGGGTCCTACTATGTCTATGTCTGTGGCCCATGTTGCCACTAAAGGCAAAGCAGATGTCAACAGTCTGTGCCAACTGAAGCCATGTTGATGTTCAGGTCCATGCAGTCTCTAGGGACCATTTGTGGGTCTGTGATACTAATCGCAGCTGGGGTCTGTGTTGATGTTCATGGAAGTCTGTGAAGTAAGTTTTGGCTTTTTCTCCATATTGCTCCATGGGTTTCAAAAGTTCTAATTTCAACTTACATCAAGGACTTATTGTGGTTATTATTGTTTGGATTAGGGCTTTGGGGGTTGGTTGTTTTGTTATTGTTTGAGACAGGCTCTCACCATGCAGTTGAGGTTAGCCTGGAACTTTTTGCATAGCTCAGACTAGTCTCAAAGTTACAGTCTTCCTGGGCCAGCCTCTCAAGTGCTGGCATCAAAACCTTATGACATCATACCCAGCTGTTATAGGCTTTTGTAACGAACTTATGTGAATGCTATCAAGTGACTCTTCTGTGTCTTCCTTCCCCTGTTCCACATCTACAACCCTGGAGAATCCTTGGTCCACTGTCTTCTGCATCTCCTTCTATGTCCATCAATGGTTGGCATTGACTCAAAAATTTGGCCAATGGGCAGAAGGCATTTTACATTTGGGGAAAACTCCCTCTAGATTAGCTATTGAATGTCTACATTATCTTGTGCTTTATCTGCTCGATTCTGGATTTTATCGATGTTATTCTTTGAGCATAGCTCTTGATTCTATCATTTCACCAAATTGAAGATGAGAATATATTCACTCTTTGAGCCAGAAATCAATGAATAGTTACCAGAAGATGAGAGAGCTCACACAATCTACATCTCTCTAGTTTTATAGTAGAATGGGGCACAAGTGGGAAGTTAATAAAATTAGGGACTTGAGTTGGGTACACATTAGGTAAGCCTTTGGATCAGCCGCATACAGAGTTTTCAGTCATTTACCACTCTACCATTTATTATAAGTCAACGGCTGAGGTAAAGGCACAGGTAAGACACCAAACAGCTAAACTCAAGGCTCCTGTTACCCAAAATGCAGAATGGAGAGAGAACAAAATAACCATATCACAGTAGCATGAACAAAGAATACTGGTAGCTATGACATAATCCAGTGGGCAGCACCCTGAGGAAGGTATGACCATTCTAAACTAGTGTAGAGTTTTCAGATACTCCGTGACATCGCTATGGCCCACATCAGTTTGTACGTACCTGTAGAAAATCTGAAATGAGCCTTCTACCAGGCCTTAGAACCAGAGGGGTTACTTTGACATTGCTAAGAACCAGGGGAGAGTTTGTGTCCAGACCAGCATAATTCAGGTGACTGTACATACATACATACATATATGCATGCATTCATGCACACACACACAGACACACATACATAAACACACACACATATCCACACGCATATTGCTCTTTCATCAAATGAGGCTCAAATAGAGCTGTTCTTACACACTTCTTCTCCTGTTATATTTCAGTTCTGTGTTAAAATGTCTGCTGTGGAGGGGATCTGCACTTCAGGAAGTTCAGCTGCTAGCCATCAGACCTCCAGGTCCTCCAAATGTGTGCGCCAGAGAATAGAGGGCTCCTCCAGTCACTTGGTGACCTTCAACCTGCTTCCTCTGGAAATTGGCCTTCACTCCATAAACTTCTCACTGGAGACTTCATTTGGGAGAGAAATCTTAGTAAAGACATTACGGGTAGTGGTAAGAAAAATATGGTTCTTTTAAAAATCTGTTTCTGGGGAAAATGCTATCAACAATTTGGGTCAATAACTATGTTTGGGGCCAGGAGCAAGGGAGAGAAACGACGGTGTAAATAGAACATGGTAACCCGGTGTAAATAGAACATGGTAACCACTGAGGAAGCCCAAGGAAGCTTGCACAAATGTGTGGTGCTTTCTTGCAATTTACACATTAATCTGAAATTATGCATAAGATTATTAAATAGAAAAGTGATACCTGATTACTGCAGAAAATAAAAATACCAAAAGCCACAAAGGAAAAGAAAATCACCAATAAAGCCCAAACTTCGAGATTCCCAAGTTTTGCTATTTGAAACACACCTTCTGGGTCACCCCTGCCACCCTATTCAGAAAGTTTATCTTGAAGTCTATGTACAAGATGTCAGCTTAATGGTGAAGATAATGAAGTAAGAGACATTTAAAGACCTCGCCATGTAGATTTCCCACTTTATAAGTAGGTAATAAGCAGGCCAAAGGGGAAAACAAACAACACATTAATTATTGTTGGCCCCGCCATTTTCTGAATGTTCTCCTGACATTAAAATTCCACAATTATGGTTTTCTAATTTAACATGAAATATTGTTCCTGCCAAGTATTACACAGCTAATTCGTCCAGTTAACGGCCTCTCAGGTTGTCCGAAGCCCCCAGTCTCTAGGTTGGTTTGGGTTATGCCATTAGCTTCAGCAAATGCGTACTCAGCCAACACAGTGATTTATGTCTGTAATCCCAACTACTCAGGAGGTTGAGGCAAGTTTGAAGCCACCATGGCCAATTTACTGAGTCCCTATTGAAAAGAAAATCTGTGCCAAACCTTCTGTGCTGATTCTTCCGTGCTGTGCCGTTCCTGCATATGTCTGATTCACACTAGGAAATGAAGCAGGCTTTGACACTTTCAGTCCTGGCTCTGAGCTTCTTGGCAGCATTTCATGGGAGAAATTACTGATCTCCTCGTTGGCTTCCTCCTCTGCTATTGTAGCACCTACCTCCCAGAGGCTTGTGGGAGCTAATGAGTTAATACATACAAAGCATTCAGACCGATAGCCTGACCTATAAGAACATCCATTTGACCGTTCACTCTGATCAATATTCAAATAGCCAGAATCTACTCATTGCATGTATACATTGAAGTATTTATATCAAGTTTGCTTTTTCAGAGAAGGAGGGTTTTTTATTTTTTAACTGGCAAAGTGGACTGGAGAAACTTGATCCAAGGAAATTCATGTCTTATAAATATAATTATGCCCTTAACGGAATGTTTTCTGGTTTCTCTTTAGCCAGAAGGAGTCAAAAGGGAAAGCTATGCTGGTGTGACTCTGGACCCTAAGGGAATTTATGGTAGGAAAAATGATTTCAATTTTCATGTGTCATCTTCCAGCTACAGAATTAAAATGTAACTTTAATGTAACAAAACGCCACTTTTCAGAATGCTCAGTGTGTAGTCAGCAATGTCCGTTTCTTACAGCACTGCCCTCGCTTCTGGGATCTGTGTGAGTGAAGCCAAGCATAACTCTATTACCAATACTTAGTGAACATTACAATGGGAACACATTGCAATACAATTCATCTGCTGCACTCGATATAGTCTACTCAGAACAACAGTAACAGGGTGTTTTATTATAAAAGCCTCTGTCTAAAGAACACCTGAAAACAAGTTGTTGTGGAACTAAAAAGCACTGTTGGAGACACCACAGAGTCACTCAGAAAGTCCTCTCGACTGCCCTGTCTCTTCAGTTGATATGCTGTGAATCTTCTCAAGAGCTTTTCTCCTGCTTTTCTCAAAGCAAGAGCTATTCACTCATTAGGAACTGAATCCTGGGCTAAGTACAGGCTGTTTCTGAATGTTTGAATGGGCTGGGCTAACAACTGTTTTCAGCCAGCCAGACTACTACAGCCCTTGTTAAATTGTTACAACATCACTGTACTCCAGTTCTTTGTCTGCTTTATTTTTACCCTCAAAAAATCCTCGGGATTACCTAGTTACCTATCTGTAACTAAGGAGTAAATGCAACATAGAAACTCTGTGCCCTGCTTTGTGGCACATGCAATAGCTAAGCTCCTTAAACTCCATGCCCTGCCATCCTCAATTCAAACTTCCTAAACACCTTCACTGACTCATTTTTACACAGTCTCTTTAGGGTTTATCGAGGGTTAAATAACAAAGATGCTGCTTGAGGAATGTTCTTGTATCTTTGCCAAAACCACGCAGCTCATCCATGAGATCTCAGAACTTATGTATAGCATCTTCCTCTTGCCAGGGACTATGCTAAGTGCTAGAGCTGGATTTTCACTATAGTGACTTTCATGAGCCCTAGAGTTAAGCCTTGGATCTTGGTACCCCCTGTACTATCCCTGTACAATGTTAAAACAATAAAATTCAGCTGGGCATGGTGGTGCATACCTTTTATCCCAGCACTCGGGAGGCAGAGACAGGAAGATCACAGTGAGTTTGAGGTCAACCTGGTCTACAAAGTGAGTCTAGGAGAGTCAGGGCTTTGTTACGTAGAGAAATCCTCTCTCTCTCTCTCTCTCTCTCTCTCTCTCTCTCTCTCTCTCTCTAATAAAAACAGACCTTTTATATAAGACTTAGCTAGCTTAGTGGAAGCTTGGCTCTCAGTCAGTGCAGTGACAAATAGCATCATGTTTTGGGGGTAGTAGAATATTTTAACAATGTTTTTATTTATTCTTCAAATTTTTCATACATGAATACAATCTTGATCATAGCTAATCTCCACTACCCACCCCAACTTCTAGATCATCTCCTTCCCAATTTCATGTCTTCTTTTAATTTTTTTTTATTTATTTACTTCATTACTTGTTTTATTTTTATTCTTTTTTAGCCCACTGGGTCCAGTTAGTATCGCCCATATATTCACGGATATGAGATCACCCACCAGGGTATAGGCAGCTTATCAGTGTCTACCTCCCTAAATAAAGCTGACTCTCCCTTCTTTGGTAGCTATCAATTGTCAACAGCTTCCTCAGGAGGGACAGAGTCTGTTGTGTGACAATACTTTCCCTGGGGTGACTCAGCACAAATATCCTCGTCCACCATAGGGAGCTCCCGACAGACCAAAGTCAGAATACCATCAAAGTTCAACTTGGTGAACCAACAAGTTATACAGGGTTTTCTTACCAGAATATGGGTGACAGGTTACTTACAAAAGCAGGCATGATTCACAGACAGATGCATCACCAAAGGTCACCTCAGTGTAAGTGACAGTTCACAAAAGCTGGGAGCCTGGAGCACACTGCATAGCCTGTAGGCAGCTCAGCAAGCTGGAGGGTATGATTTCCTGTTACCTCAGCTGATCTGAACCTCTTCCAGGAAGCCCAGCTGGTTTCAGGAAGCAGCTGGTCTTTGCAGCTTGGCTTGTCTGAAAGGCTGAAGTTTTTCTCACTTAGCCTGGCAGGGAGGGACCCAGCGAATCTGGTCTTCCTGTAACTTCCTGGAACTACTTTTGAGTTGTTTACCTTTCTGCTTAAGGAGCTTCCTGGAGGAGGGAATGTTTCAGTCTCAGAGGAAACTGTTACATAACCGGCCTGAGGGCCCCCTCCCTCATCCCTGCAAGACCTTTTCAGGCTTGACCCTGAGCACATAAGCACAGCTGCCGTGGGCTCATGAACACAACAGTCACCTCACAGCTAGAAGACAGTTCACAGAGTTCTTGCCCGTCTTACATTCTTTATGCCCCATCTTCCAAGATGTTCCCGAAGCCTAGGAGTCTGGGGTTCATACACATGGCCCATCTCTAGCATTCATAGTCAGTTACTCTTAGCACTTGGAACAGTTCTGAGTGTCTGTGTTAACCACTAAAATGGTACTACTTATGACATAAAATAGGGAGTGGCTGTAATCTAAACGTCTCTGACACTGGCATTCTGAAGCTGTGGAGCTGTGTGCATATAGAAGACTGCTTAAGTCAGACTAGGGAAAGGGGAGGTAAGAAGAATGTTTGGTCATGCTTCCGGATGGAGCTGGTGGTCAGACAACTCAGAAATTACATGTCAGTGATTTGGGACAGGCTACCTCTTCCTGGTGGATAATGTTGAGTATATAAGTCATTTATCTCATGCCTTATAAAGACCAAGAATCTTACACCAAATTTATGTTTTGTTTAAGGAAATTATACAAGCCTAGGGTTTGGTTAAAAATCCTTGACTATTTTTTTTATTATTGTAGGTATTGTTAACAGACGAAAGGAATTCCCATACAGGATACCATTAGATTTGGTCCCCAAAACCAACGTCCAAAGGATTTTGAGTATAAAAGGTAAATCAACAAATCCAACTTATGGGCCAGTTGGTAGAGTGGCATCCTAGCATGCATGAAGCCCTTGGTACAGCAGTGCCTGCCGGTAATCCCAGCTCTGGGTACAGCGGTGCCCGCCCGTAATCCCAGCCATGGGAGATGGAAGCAGGAAGATCAGAAATTGAAGATCATTCACAACTACATAGTGAGATGAAGCCAGTCTGAGTAAGCATGTCTCAAAAACAGGTAAATAGATAAATAAACGGCATTCTTTTTCACTCTGCACTTCAAACCAAAATCAAACAAATTCATGATTACTATTTTTCTTCCTCTCCACACATAGGTTGGCTTCTGACAGAACTCTGTCTTCCATTTCCCTTGTCTTCAAACTCTTGATTACTTTTCTAACTCCCTTCCCCTAATGTACTTGGAACTTATCCTGTGAGGATAGGGTACCAGTTGTTAGCCCAGTGACTTCTCTAGGATGGGGTACAGCTGCTTTACACTTAACTTCTCATGGTCTCGGCAGCCAGTCCTGCCTCCACTAAAGACTGTGGCCTGCAAATGGCCTTGAGGTACCAGCTTTACTTCCGAGCTTCAGTCCTGAGGGTGTGGGGCTCACATAGCCCATTTGTGCAGCTATAATGAAACACCAGAATTTGGGCAATTTGTGAAGAACCGGCTCATATTCTGGAGTTTAGTAAGTCCAAGATCAAGGTAGTGGAGTCCCCAGCAATGGTTGTTCCCTATTTTTTACAGCTGCTGTCTTGGTGGGTCACCCTCACACCACTAAAGGTAGAAGAGCAAAATATCATAGGGTAAATGGCTCCCCCACACCCCCTAGAAAATCACGCCTTCTAACACCACCGCCTATGTGGACTAGGTTCCAGCAGATGGAGGGACAGAGGCATTCAAACCCGAGCAAGGATTCTCTGCTCTCCAGGGTGTTTGCAGGAGGGGCGTCATTGATCGGTTACCCAGGGGCTTCAGCCCTTGCCGCAAGGTTACACATCACCAACAGGACAGAATGTCCTGGCTGCATTTCATCTCGGATCCAATGTTGGAATCACAGAGTATCAGAACTAGTCAGGGCCTTTTTGATCACGTGAGAGCTTGATGTTAGATGTATAAGAAATTGGCTTGCCCAAGGTTGCACAATATCGCTCTATAGATTGAGGGGCCAGCGCCCTCGTCGTTCAGACTCTTTTGCTCTGCTTCACTTGAGGATCGGTCAGTGTGGGTTATGGTGTCAGCACCCAGTTATGCTGCCATCTGTCTACCACATTACCTTACCTGCCACCCAGACTTCATGTTCCTAACCAAACCCAGCTTTCTCCCCTGAATTCTGGGACACAGGTAAGCTGCTTATATTTAAGAAGAGAAGAGACATTGGCCATTTCTGCTTCAGAATATACTGTTGGGAGCGGATAGCGAGTGGTTGTGTCCACTCGGGTCTCTTTTTGTTTCAGGACTGCTTATAGGGGAAGTCTTGTCCACCGTTCTGAGTAAGGAAGGCATCAACATCCTAACCCACCTCCCCAGGGGCAGCGCTGAGGCAGAACTCATGAGCATAGTCCCGGTGTTCTACGTTTTCCACTACCTGGAAGCAGGAAACCATTGGAATCTTTTTTATCCTGACACATTAAGTACAAAACAGACCCTGCAGAAAAAAATAAAAGAAGGTAAAAAAAAATACCATTTTACACATCATTTTCAGAATTTTAAGCAAATTATCTTATTGAATATAATATTTCAATTGTTAAGAATTATACATATATGATTACTTATAAAAGAATTTTAGCAAAAATAAAAAAACCAAACCATGGCATGTCCTCTTTCTGAAGCATTTTGGCTTAACTTACTAAAATGCTTGGATGAGAAACAAGACACCTGTTTCCAGACTCTACAGTGCTCTCCCATCCTCTCTGAAGGGGGGGGGGGTCAGAATGTTCTATTTGATTCCCAACTCAAGTAATTCACACAGTTCCTGTGAGAAGTCCAGTGCTGGCCACAGAGCCCATGCTTTCTGCTCACACCACCAAGGGTTCCCCACCCCATGGCTGATCCAGCATGCCCGTGAAGTGATGGACTGTCTTCTTTTGTTCTGGTTCCTCTCAGGGATGGTGAGCGTCTTGTCCTACAGAGACGCTGACTACTCCTACAGCATGTGGAGGGGGGCAAGTGCTAGTACCTGGTAAGTAACAGACTTACCTTCTATTTTCATACAGTAGTTGATCCATTCGTGGAGATGCCCAGTGGGCAAAGGCACCTGCTGCCAATCTGGGCAGCCCGAATTCCATCACCAACACCCACATGGTATAAGGAGAGAACTGACTTCCACAAATTGTTCTCTTGTCATGAATGCACATACTAAATGATTGAATGAATGAATGAATGAATGAATGACTTTCATAGTGAAGCTCTCCTCCATTTGTTTTGACACCCCAGTCCTTCCACACCTCTCTCTCCCTCCCTCCCTCCCTCCCCCCTCTGTCTCTCTCTCTCTCTCTCTTTTACAACCACATCTGATCTAGGTAAGGGGTGTGGATGTACCTTCAGATAGATTCTGGACTTGACAGCCTTTCCCCAGCTTCAGCACATCACCCTGGTTTGGGCCAGCTTTTTCAGTTCTCATTCTTTTGACTCCAGACTTGATCTCCTGCCCTGAAACTGAGCACAGAAGCCACGGTGGCCTCAGGGCTCAGAGCCATTCAGAGGCTTCTCTTCCCACCTCGGGTGAGAACCAACATTTCCTTATTTCTCCCTCACCGTGACTTTGCTCTGTGCTCCACTGGAGGAGCCCTTTGGTCCCTCATTGCTCCTCTAACTCACAGGATAGTACGTGCTCCCCACTCAGGTCCTCTGCACTGACTCCTCCCTCTGTTCGCCATGCTCCTCCCAGGGCAAAACTGGATGCCTTACTTCAAGGACTTACTGAAAGTTACCTTCTTAAGGTGGTCTCCGCTGTCTCATTCTGTATAAAACCACACCCCACTGCACCCAGTGCATCCTCCTTCCTCTCTCTGTGTCCCCATAAGATGCTTGCAGTGTGTGGGCAGCTTCATGAGTTCCTAGGACCTCATATCTTCAATAAATCTCATCCAGCAAGTGATAGTTTCTGTAATCCGTATAATTTAAGGAAAGACAGTCTGAATGAGTCAAATGTGTAGACAGCAGCTTGTTTTCAAAACATGCTCTCTTGCTTTGACAGGATTTTTAATTGTATTTATTTTATTGGGTTTTTATTTCTCCCTTTGGAAGATACTTAATTTTAACAAGCAAAAAATGAAACCAATAGCTGGCCATAGTGCTGTGTACTTACAATCCCAGCACCTCGGAGGAAGAGGTAGGAGGAACATAAGTTCAAAGCTGGGCTGCAACACAAGGCCATGTCCACAAAGAGTGAGAGACAAGACAAGACTTGATGGGTGCCCAGTACTTCATGGGCCCTACTGCATAAAATACACTTACAGTCTGCAAAAATTTAGAATTTTTTGACAGAGTCTTTTTATGTAGCCCTGGCTAGTCTGAAACTTACTTATTTAGATCAGGCCTGAATTGCAGCAATCCTCCTGCCTCTGCCTCCAGAGTGTTAGGATTGTGCGTATGTACCACCATTCCCAGCAAGGTACAATAAGTGAATTTTAGATGTTTTTGAAAATTTCATCCTTTCTTGTAATCTCTCTTGAACAGTCTTATCTTTGTCCAAGACCTCCATCACTTGTAAGTAAATGGCTCTCTGACCAATGTCTCTAATGAACATCTTGAGACTTTACTTTTCTCTTCTGGCTGCAGATCCACATTTCTGAGTGTCTGGATACAAACAGCGCCAGATACGGTGCATCCCAAAGCCATTACTTTTTTTCTCAGACATACTTTCCGGTCCCTCACGGAACCCTCTGTCTTTCATTAAGTCAGAGTCATCAGCTGGTTTTTGATACCCTCCCCTTTAGATCTGTGTCCAGCCTCAGCTCACAGGGCATCCAAAACTACAAAAATAAACAAGCAAACAAAAACACTATTATTAAAGTAAATAATAAAAAAGATATTAATGGGAAAAGCCCCAAGGACAGGAAACTGTAAGTATTATACTGATATTTTAATACAGTGGAATAGATAGGTGGGCAAGAAGCTTCTAGACGCCCATTTGCCATTTGGAAGCATGCTTAGTTTGTGTGCTAGCTAACAACGCAGCCGTCATGGATGAGCAGTTTGCATTTGCTGGCTGGATCTTGAAAGCAGTAGATGCCTGTTGAGAGACGGAAGGGGACACAGAGAGGAGAGAGTGTTGTTGTTGTTGTTGTCGTTGTTCAACTATTCTTTTGTGCTTTGAGATTTTTGAAAAGTTTTGCTCCTGAAATTTTTTCTTTAAAGTGCATTTTAAAAATACAAGTTAAAACAGGTTTTTTTTTTTCCAAGACAAGGTATCTCTGTATAAGCATTCTGGTTGTCCTGGAACTTGCTTTGCAGATCAGGCTGGCCTTGAACTCACAAGGCCATCATCAGCCTGCCTCTGCCTGGTGTACTGGATTAAAGGCATGCACCACCGCACCTGGCTAAAGCAAAGTTTTTAAATCAGGAAAAAGGAGAGTCAAAAAACCAAAGGACATGAGAGGGCTTCCAAGAGTGGGCTCTCGGGCAGCTAGAGAGGTCATGAATTCTGTCCTTGGTGTCAGTCTGGCATGGCTGTTAGTGGGCAGTAGTCACTTTCTAAGTAGGTGAGATCAGTAACACCTCTTGTCAGGTGGGGGTTCTGAGTCCACAGCAGAGCTAAACAGGAAGAGAGGCTGCAGAAAGAAGCCAGACCTCAGAGAGGCTCAAATACCAGTGATCTTCCTCTTGTACATCTTGCTTTTATGGGTCAGTACTTTGACTCAAAACTGTTTGCTTTCCCCCATCTCCTGTAACTTTTAACTGTAACATGGCGTTTTTTAAAAAAAAAAAACAAAAATCAATTTTTAGCTTGAGTGCTAGCTAACAGTGTCATAAGCTAAGCAAAGATGTGCTGTTTATATTTGTTGACTAAATGTTTTGAAGATTTTTCAAATATCTTTCCTTGTCACCTTGCAAAATGACTTACTCTAGAGTTGTATGTCTGAATAAAGTCTTCAAATAAACTACTCTGTCACTAGAAAGCCAGGAGAAACTCGGTGATATAAACTCTGTGTGTGGTCTTGTCTTGAAGGCTGACAGCTTTTGCCCTGAGAGTGCTTGGACAGATAGCGAAGTATGTGAAACAGGACAAAAACTCAATTTGTAACTCTATGTTATGGTTGATTGAAAAGTGTCAGCTGCAAAATGGATCTTTCAAGGAAAATTCCCAATATCTACCAATAAAATTACAGGTGAGGAAATCTGATATGTAAATTAACATTAGTTTGATTTACAGCCTCTCATTTTATTCCCATCCTATTATAGGAGGTTAAGGAAGAGTGGGGAAGTATACAATTGTCCTAGCTTCATTGTGTTACCTTGATAAAATGCCCTGACAAGAGCAAGTTCTGTGAGGAAGGGCTTGCCTCAGCTCACAAGTGCAGGCCACAGCCCACTGTACCCAGGTAGTCATGGCGGCAGGAACCAAGCTAGTCAGACCATGAAGAGAGGATGAATACCTGCTCTAAGGTGCTAAGCTCACTGTAACCACTCTCCTGTTGAGATCTCCAGGATCTCAACCTAGGGAATGATGCTGCCCACAGGGTGCTTATCTTTTTTCCAACAATTACCCATAAAGATGCCCACAGGCCAACCTGATCTAAACAATGCATTGTTGAGACTCCCTTTCCAGGATGACAATTAGCATATAAATCAGACTTGAAGGGTTTTCAAGTATGTTATACTTGGTAGTGAAAGGGAAGCCCTTCGTTGACAGCAGGGGATCAAGTCTACATTGTTGCACATGTGATCTGAGAAATGTAGGAGGGGCAGAAACAGGACCCTGAGTCAACCCCATGTCTGAATCTTTCTTCAAAGTTAACTCATTTGTCCTTTTTACCAAAACGGCTCATGTTTATGATAGAAAACCTGTTTTAAAATGTGTGGGGTATGTGTCCCAAATCTTGCGATAACGAACAGTGCTGCAGTAAACATGGGAATGAAATGTGTCTTCCCTCCCTGGGTGTATATCCTCCTGGAGTAGAGCTGGTATACCAGCAGTTTTGTTTTTAACTTTTTGGAGACCTCAGTACCATGTTCTATAGTGGCTGTGCTAATCCCTCAGCAACTGGTGCAGTTCTCATTCCTCCACACCCTTGTCAACATTCACATTTTATCTTTCTGTCATATCCATGGCAACAGCGTGCGTTGGTGACTCCTTGTGCTTCTAGTTTGAGTTTCTCTGATTACTAGTAACGCAGAACACTTTTCATATACCTATTATGCCTGGAAATTTTAGTTCCAGAGTGGAGAAGAGGGGAGAAATGGAAAGAGAAGGGAGAAAGGAGAAGGGAGGGAGCGAAATTTATTATTCAAAGAACTACAGCCGAGAGTAGTAGAATGTGAGTGCATAAGATAAGTCTGGAGAGGTAGAACAGCTCCACTGGATGTCTCGTAAGCCTGGCATTGGATCACCCTGAAAGACCTAGGTGGAGTCTCAGAGCAGATGTGGCATTTTAACAGGACCTTGAAGGAGAGGGGAGTTTGAATGTGGTGGAGAATCTTGAGATGGAGCTGACAGGTGAAGATGGGGAGTTGGACTAAGACAGGCATGACAGAACTCCAGGGTTCTTGGGCAACAGTAAGCATCCAGCTGCAGTGCATGATGTAGAAACATAGAGACATCCCCAAAAGAGATCTGTACAAGACCATTTACCTCTTCTAAAACTCCATTTGTTCTAGGGTACTTTGCCTGTTGAAGCCCAAGAGAACACTTTGTATCTGACAGCCTTTTCTGTGATTGGAATTAGAAAGGCTATCGACATATGCCCCCTGATGGTAAGTACTAGCTTGCTTTCCCTAGCCTGGATTAGCCTGTCACAAACTTGGGGGCGGGTAGGGATCACCAGAGTACACTTCATTTCCAACTGCTTTGCATATTATTGGAAATAACCTTAAGACCAGAATCAAAGGGTTTCCCAACCGGGATAGATTCTAACATGTAGTCTAACCTATAGACTCGCCATGAGTTGACAGAGCTGACACTGTAAGCAGGAGACCTTCCGTGGCTCATTGTCACTGATCACTAAATAGTAGAGCTGGGAGAGTTACCTGGGATTGTGATTGGAGAATGATTCAATGTGTCTAGCGCCCCTCTTTTTTTTAATTTTAAATTCTATCTTTGTGTGTGTGTGTGTGTGTGTGTGTGTGTGTGTGTGTGTGTGTGTGTACAGGTGCTTGTCCACCTTAGAGGCCAGAAGAGGGCACCAGGTCCCCTGGAACTGGAGTTGTAGGTAGCTGTGAGCCACCTAATATTAATGCTAGGAGCCCAACTCGAACTCAGGTCTCCTGCAGCAAGGGCAGCCAGTTCTCTAGCATACTGAGCCATCTCTCCAGCCCCTGGGTTCCCACTCTCATCTCTGAACTTGTCTCTGCTAAACCTTGCCACTGCCTTCAGCAGTGCAGAGACTTTCTGGCATCCAATCAGTTTTACTTTTGGGGGTCATACTCTTTTGTTTGCTTGGAAGCTGGGGAAGTAAAGGGAAATCTACTTTCTTCCACCAGCATAGAAGCTTCCAGAGGTGGAAGATGGGAGATAGTAAAGTGCTTGGCTTTAGGCATGAGGATCTGAGCTCAGATCCGCACCATGCCTATATGCCAAGCCCTGGGAAGGCAGAGACCGGAGGATCCCTGAGACTTGCTGGGTAGCCAGTCTAGCCCATCAGGAAGCTCCAGGTCCCATGGGAGTCCATGTCGTAAAGAACAAGGCTATAAAAGCTTCTGAAGGTTATCATAGACAACAGCCCTTTGCCGAAAGACCTAGAGACCTGCACTGAGGTTAAGCATTTCTGCATGCAAAGACGAAGTCAACCAGACATGTCCTGTAAATCAGGCTACACAACTGAGCTGACATTTCAGTTCCCAGTGGGATGTGCTGAATGAGAGCCACAAAACCAGAAGCATTCTGCTTGGGTAGATCCATAAGCACTGGTGGTCACACTTACGAGAAAATAATCAGCAAGAACCAGCTCCCAGCAGGTAGATGCCGGTTGACACTCAATGCCCACAGGACACACAGGTTGATCCGGGAGAGGAGTCAGGCAGGATGCTAGCAGGTTTTCACTGGTCCCTCATCCACAGCAGCTCTCCAGCAATCTCAGGACATGACAGGAGCTCTTCCTAGGCCATTTCCAGGGCTGGAGAGCTCCAGCAACTCTGGTTCTGTTCTGTTTGTTTTGGTATAATCCTTTTGAGCACAAGACTGTCTCAGCTCTGCTGACACAGGTAGAAAATCCTGTCTGTCCTGGTGCTTCTCCCCAGGGGCTGGGGATGAATCAGAAACTCAAGGGACTTCTCAGTGAAAATAGGAACTCAGTGACAAAAAATAGGCCAAACTGGACACTCCTGTGGTTTCTTCTGAGATAGTCTTTACCCCTTCTCTCTAAAAGATTTGCTTTATTGATTGTATTCATAGGTCTCCAAGGTCTTCATAACCCCCACCTCCCTCCTCTCCCCCCCTTCCACCTTTCCTACCTCCTCTACTCTCCTACTCCCCCACCCAGCCATATGCCAGCAACCTTAGAGTTGCTCTCATCAATTTACAGGCTGATATTGGGAAAGGAAAGGTAATTGGCTTCTGCTCTTGCTTCCAGAAAATCCACACAGCGCTAGATAAAGCTGACTCCTTCCTGCTGGAAAACACCCTGCCATCCAAGAGCACCTTCACACTGGCCATTGTAGCCTATGCTCTTTCCCTAGGAGACAGAACCCACCCAAAATTTCGTTCAATTGTGTCAGCCCTGAAGAGGGAAGCTTTGGTTAAAGGTAGGACTTGCTTCACACAGGTGCTTGGCAGACGCTGACTGAGCACTGAGGGTCTGCACTCCTGGGAAGTGGGTTACACTGAAAGCAGACGAAGATGCCATCCTTGCCCAGATGGAACTATCCATCACGCCACAGGGTGATGAATCCTGTTACTCAAGTCATTATTCACTCAGAAAATGCTTATTCATTCATTCAACAGAGAGGTATTAAGCATCTGATGGATTCTTCCTGTGTCTGGGCACTGTTCCACACTCAAGGGACAAATCAACAAATATAACCAGAGCCAAATAAATCTAAGCTGGCTGAGTGTGGTAGTGCACTCCTGTAATCCCAGCATTTGAGAAACTGAGGCAGGAGGATCGAGAATTTCAGATAAGACAAAACAAAAAGAAACAAAACATTCAGGGCCAACAAGATGGCTCAGTAAGTAAAGGGGCTTGCTGCTGCCCAGCCTAACAACCTATGTTCATTCACCAAGACTGGTGGGAGGGGAGAATGGGCTCCTGCAAGGGACCCCCTGACTTCCACAAGCATGTCATGCACAAGTGCACCCACTTACATACACATATAATAAATAAAGTTTAGATTATGCAACTGGGTGTAAGTCACAAGAACATGATAGGGCAGAGAGTCACTCCGTGTATTCAGAGAAATGTTTTCCCATTGCATCAGAGTATACTGACATGAATCTAAGGACTATACCCATACGGTAAATAATGTCACATGTGGTCTATGGTTGGCCAAAATATCATTGCGCAGCACATAACTGTATTTGAGTGTAAACATGGAGAGGAAGCAAGGCCCAAAGCTGTAGAGAAGGTCGTTTCTGGTAGAGAAATGTGCAAATGTCCTGTGGCCTTTGCATTCTTGGTGCTTCAGTAGCAGCATGGAGGCCAGTGGTGTGCTGAGCAGTGAGAAGAAGAGCAGAAGTAAGAGCAGGGGAGGAAGGACATTAGGGGTCAGTACAGGGTCTTGAGGATTATGCAAACAGTTAAAGCACCTGTCTTGGCACATGTTCTGTTGTTATAATAGAGTACCAGAGACAGGCAAAGGGAAGAGATCCCTTTTAACAAATGGCTCTGGGAGTCCAAGCACACAGCCCAGCATCTGGTGAAGCCCTCATGATGGGAAGACAAGTGGACCCTTTGGGGAGACAGAAGAGAAGATTGAACTAGAGTAACTAACCTATACCCCCAGAAAAGCATCCACTTATCTATCCTCATGAGCCAAGCTCTTTCTATCCAACACTGGTTCAGTGAGAACAAACCAGCATGAGCCACAGCCGTGTCCATACAAGAAGATGAACTGCAGCTGGGATGGGCCTGTGCTGTCCCACTTCCCAAACCGAGTCCTCCAGGGCAGGGCTGCCTGTCTCAGGCACAGCACGTTCTAACTTAAGTCACTGAGCCAAGGAGTGTGTGGCCTGACTTATGTCTCCCTAGGAGGCAGTAGTAGCTGTTGCATGGCTAGCAGTTCTGAGCCTTGTCCCAGTCTGAGTTTTTTAAACATTAAACAAGTTTTATGCAAGGTTTATGACTATCTACAAAATATCACCTCTGTCATCATTTTAAAAATGTTTAAATTTTAACACCTCAAAACCACTTCTTTGATGCTTTGGAAATAGCACAAAAACGTCTTAGGGAATTGTAAGATGAATTACAAAATCATACACTTTAAAAGCTAGGGGGAGCCAGGCAGTGCTGGCACACTCCCAGCACTTGGGAGGCAGAGGCAGCCGGATTTCTGAGTTCGAGGTCATCCTGGTCTACAGAGTGAGTTCCAGAACAGCCAGGGCTACACAGAGAAACCCTGTCTCGAAAAACAAAAACAAAAAAAAAAAAACAAAAAAAAACAAAAAAGCTAGTGGGAACTGAATAATTCAAATAATATTTAAAACCTAAATAAACCTTTCATTTTAAGTATGGTAAATCTGAGTATGAGCAGGATAAAAAAAAAATCTTGTTCAGAGTCATGTAAATCATGTAATAATTAATTATAAAAAGACACCCCAAAATTAGATTAACCTTACAAAAAGTCTTACCTTACTTTTAAAAAAAAAATTATCCCAAGAAAGGTTTGCAGTGATTCCTTCATGTTACTGGAGGAGAGCAAAGGTCAGTTAGGATCTACGTCCTGGGAGATGCTACACATAGGAAAACATGGGTGCCTTCTGTCGGGAAGAGAGCGGCCAACTGATGATGTGGGTGTCACCTCACACACTCTAGGCTGTGGCATTTTCCTCCAAGGAAAACGATATCATGCCAAGTTTGTTCTACCGATGTGAATAATGATGATCCATCTATGGATGGTGTTTGCTGGCCTATAAATTCTTTCCCCTGTGTATCTCTTGTGACTTTCACCAAATGGAAGTGAATATTATCTATGGACAGTGTTAGGAGACTGGTTCCACAGAACTAATGAACTTCCTGGATTGATCAGGTCAGTTAATAGGAGAGGATAGAGGATAAACCCAGATAGCTGGGTCTGCGAAATCCTGGCAGATCAGGCTTGCCGCTCCACTGTGAGACTGGATGGACTCCCTGGCATGTGTGGCCATTCTTCTACAATGGGGATGAGGGGCACTGTATTATTGGTTCTTGACTTTTCTAGGCCACCTTGATAAAGTTCTTACAGAGAAAAGAACCTTCTGGAAGAGAGAGAGAGAGCAGTCACTATGTGCTAGGGTTGCATTGAGTTCTTGTCTTTACTTGCACTGAGGAATGTCCTGTGTTGACCTCAGGTGATCCGCCCATTTACCGTTACTGGAGAGACACTCTCCAACATCCAGACAGCTCTGTACCCAACAGTGGCACGGCAGGTATGGTAGAAACCACGGCCTATGCTTTGCTCACCAGCCTGAACCTGAAGGAGATGAATTATGTCAACCCAATCATCAAATGGCTATCTGAAGAGCAGAGGTATGGAGGCGGCTTTTATTCCACCCAGGTAACATGTCCTTAGTGTGTCCTTAGCATGTCTTTAGTGTGCTCTTAGCATGTGCTTAGCCTGATCCATGTTCTTGTTTCCCACTTTTCACACTCTTTCTGGACTCTGTGATTCTTTTTAACAAATGAGCTGCTGTAGGTACAAATCAAGTCTAGAATCATAGGACCCTGGAGGTTATCTGTATTGGTAACTTCATTATTCAGAAGAGGACATGAGCCTAAGGAGGCTTATTCAAGGATCCACATCAGCACCCACGTTTCCTGAGTCTATACCCAGTGTGCTTCTTTCATTATCTTTAAAGACCATGGAAAGCTGATAGGTTATCAGTAATTACATCACATCCTATTTAGTGAGCAGTGGTTGCCATGGGAACAAAGGTACTGATGATTCCTCTCCTGCATGACTAACACTATAGTTATCTACCTATCAAATACATTTTCTGTCGTGACCACTGTTACGCAGTTGAATAATGCACAGTTGTGCATTATGTAACAATGACCACAAATATGATGACTCATAAAATTATAACAGAGCTAAAAACTTCCTACTGCTTACTACCAGATTTGTGGCTATCTTAATGTTGTATATAACACATTACATGTTTGTACTGGTGCTGATGTGAGCAAACTTGCTGCCCTACCAATCACATACACATGTGACACCTAAAACTACATACAGTGATGTTTGGTTAAGAATGACAGACAACTACATTACAGGCTTGTGTGCTTATTTGGGGTTTCTTTGCATTGAACACAGGAGCTCTCAGCTACTAAGGACATGTTCTACATCTAAATGCGCCCCCATCCCTATACCATAACTTGTCCTTATTGGGAATGCATTCATTCTGCTTCTAAAAGGGAACCACATTAATACATGCATGTTTCACAAGTAACACACTCAGGTGTGACGTTCACTGTATCTCTTGTTTGTGATTGACTTGCACTACTCAGGTTTGTGTGGGCACACTCAGTGATGCTTACACGATTGTGAAATTGCCCAGCAATCCATTTTCAGAGCATGTTCTGTCGTGAAGTGGTTCATGACTGTGT
>NW_021620001.1:245867-268894 GCF_004785775.1 Grammomys surdaster
CCTGCCACCCCAACTCTTTTCTTCGCTGTATCAAACGAAGAATGAAAGCGTGGTTTCTCTATTCATCCCTCCAGGTACCCCTCAATGATGACCTCATTGTCACCACAGGCTACAGCAGTGGCTTGGCCACAGTATACGTGAGTATTTGACTGGTGTAGAGGAAAGCTGTGTGTCTAAGTAACATGAAAAAAAAATAGCTTGCTGTATTCAAAGTCACAGAACTGTGTCTTGGATCACCATGACTAAAGTAGGGTTCATTTATCTAATTCTTTCTGATGTCTTAACCATTCTCATGGCTTGTTTTAGATAATAACTGGTGGTCCTTGTATGCATACCTTCCATGTATTTGTGGGAATTTCTATATTTTGCATATATCATACACGGCATTGTGACATTTCTGCCAACAAATGGCTACCTATATTACAGTCACGTAAAACTACAACAGCTAGTGAGGTCATACTATCTTAGTTTGTATAAATATATTCTATGATGTTTGCACAATGAAAAGGTTGCCTAACAAAGCTGTATATACACATAAAGCATTTTAGAAAATATAGACATTTTACACAGTATGAGATCTGTAAATTTTACGTTGTGTGTGCGTGTGTGTGTTTATGAGGCACACGGCACGTGTGTTGTATGGTTCATCGCATAGTTGTCTCATTTACTTACTCAGTGTCTTTGGGGGCTGACGTTCTTCGTTCTTTGTGTGTCCACACAGCTTAGAGTTACACACTCTGAGCAGAAATCGCACTGATGCTTCTGATTATGTTCCCACTTTTCTCGTCTATGAGCTGGCTCGGAGGAACGTGGGTTGTCTGGTTTTCCTCCATTCTGGCTGCTGCTAGTGTATCTATTTCCGATGGTACCCTACTCACCCAAACACTTACAAGGACTTTGTTTGCCTTAAGAGTGTGTAGAGGTGTCAGCTCTTCTTAGGTTAGCGGAGACCACAGTAAGAAGTGACTCTGCAGGCCTGGGGAGCTAGCCTGCATGCAGTGAGGTGTGTTAGCTCAGGGAGCTAACCTGTGGAGTAGGTGTTAGCCCAATGAGCTAGCCTTTGCTTGGCCAAGTGTCATCATTTGTGGTTTTGTGGTTCTTTGTGTTTGTTTGAAATGTACAGTCACTGACTCACACACATGCGCTGTTTGTGCTGGGCACCAAAGCCGCTGGCCCTCCCGTCTCGGTTACAGTTCTGTCAATGGCCTTTCCATTTTCCCATTTTACATGGAATCTTCTTATTTCTGTATCCCAATACAGGTAAAAACTGTGGTTCACAAAACTAGTGTCGCTGAGGAATTTTGCAACTTTTACTTGAAAATTGATACCCAAGATGTTGACGGTAAGACAGCTTAATGTGTACAGTGTTTTAGCTACACATTAAAAATATCAAGTAGAGAGTGTCCCTAATTAGGAAATTTTGTGGAAAAAAACCCCACAAAGTTCCATCTAGTTATTAAGTAGGCTGTCATCCGAGTAAACATTACTACCATTTTATTACAATAGATGTAATAATTTTACATACCATTTTAATTACCATTACAAACGAATATCAAATGATAGAGCAGCTAAACTGAATGCATTTGGTACTGCAATTTTGTAATTGGTGCTTTTAAAGAATGTAGCAGGTTGCACAGAATGTAGCAGGTTGTACGGCTCCGGGTTGCTTTCCCTTTGGATTGCTCTTACATTGTGTAAGGATTCTATTTCAAGAAATCTCTTTCTCCCCCAGTTTCTTTATAACCTCATTCATCTCCCCCCACCCACTTTGTCCTCGCTGTTTCTCTAGTACTTATGGTTGTTTTTAAAATGTGTTTCCCCCACCTTTCTTCAAGCATACAACCTTCCCGTGCCTCTACTAATCGGTCGCACTTCCATGTTCAAAGTGGAGTTCACCTGCATACTCCTGCCCTCCTCCTCTGACCTCTGCTCCAGGGTCACAATGCCTGCTGATACCTTCCTTGTCAGTAACTCCAGCCTGTTCCTTTGTGAAACTTCTACACTAGCAGATGCAGCTCTCTCCTCCCTCCTCTTTGCAGATTTCTCAAAAACATTGCCCACACTTACTTACCTCCTCAGGGAGGTGAGATATTTGAGAGAAGAGCACTTCTCCAGCAATGGAGACATCCTGCTGTGGTCAGTAGCTTTAAAATCTCCACAAATGCTAACTTCCAGATCACAAATCATGTTTAAGTCTGTTTAGAGACTTTTTCATTTACAATCAGAGCATGTTCCAAAACAACTAAAAAAAGAAACATTTACTTCCTACCTTGTAATGTGTTTGTGTGTTTCTCTGCCAGCATCCAGCAACCCCAGATACAGTGACTCTGGACAGAAGCGCATAGTAGCATGTGCCAGGTGAGCCCAGTTCCAGAACACGAAGTGGGTTCTGAGGTCTTGCTTTTGCTGCAGTACCCTCAATTTGAGCCTTTGAACATATCCAAGAATATTCAATTGTTCATTTTTGTTGGTGATGGCAGTGGTGGATGGTTGGTTGGTTTGGGGGGAGTTGTTTTGTTTTGTTGGTTTTTTAAGACAAGGTTTCTCTGTGTAGCCCTGGTTGTCCAGGAACTCACTCTAGACCAGGCTGGCCTCAAATTCAGAGAACCACCTGCCTCTGCCTCCTGAGTGCTGGGATTAAAGTTGTATACCACCACCACCTGGTCAGTTGTTTGTTTTTAAGTGTAGAATACAGCAGGAATTCTTAAATAGCTGCTTACTCTAGAAGGCAACTCCAGTTCTGCTCCTATGTCATCTCTCCTGTTTTGTTTTGTTTTTTTGCTTTTTGTTTTGTTTTGTTTCTTTGTCTTCTGATTCAAATAATACAATAACCTTTGATGATCTTTCAGAATGGTAGGTATCTGATATAATTATTAGGAAAAGAAAATAAAGAAGTTTTCTCACATGTGGATCATGTCCTCAGGGGGGAAAATATCTCATTCACCAGCAAAACCTTGGTCCTTACAGCAGACTGCACTCAGCTCAGGCTGCACACTCAGGTCAGAAATTTCAGAAACACCCAAAGCTCAGGCTCCATCTGATGCTGCTAGCATTGAACTGTTGATGTCAAACCATCTACTGGCTAAATGGAAAACCCTAAACTGGTTACTCTATTAGTTTCCTATTGCTGCTAGCATGTTAGCCCACTCTGAATTAGATCCTTGTCATTGTTATGCCGTCTCTACTCTCCTTCATCTTACCTTTATAAAGTGTCGCCAGGCAGTGGTGGCGCATGCCTTGAGTCCCAGCACTTGGGAGGCAGAGGCAGGCAGATTTCTGAGTTCGAGGCCAGCCTGGTCTACAGAGTGAGTTCCAGGACAGCCAGGGCTACACAGAGAAACCCTGTCTCGAAAAACAAAAAACAAAGTATAAAGTGTCTTGTGAGTCCAGTGAATGCCTCCAAATAGCACACACATACACACAGGCTTGCATACACACATACATGCATACACACATACATGCATACACTCATACATACACAGAGCACACACCACAGACACACATACACACAGGCTTGCATACACTCACACACACTCAGAGCACACACCACAGATACACACACACCCCACACATGATACACACACACAAAGCACACATATACATGCATACCACACACACACCGCAGACACACAAAGCACACACACACCAATCCTGAATCAAGTCACATGTATAAAGCCCTTTTGCTGTGCATCATCACAGGTCAGGAGATTAGGAGGTGAGCATCTTTGGAGTCAGTAAGTCTGCTCACCATGGCCTCCTTCCTAGTGTGTCTGTGAAGGGTGCCCTGGTTTTAAAACACACACACTTCTGGGTTTAGTGAGCAAACTGTTGGCAGCGAAGCCAGGGCTAGAACACAAACTCAGGTTTCCATTGCCTCCCAGAGCCACCTGCCATGTCCTGTCTCCCTGAGTCTTCGTATTATCAATAACAGGCAAAACCCAAATCATATTTTGTTGGTTTACATACCCATAATCATATATGATGCCAAAATGCCTAATGTGGACCTTGAAATTGGTACAAAATGCTAAATTCTAAGTGGAGGGACTTTGATGATTCCTTTGTTTTAGAAATAAAAGAGCTGACATCCAAGGAGGTTACATGACCTGCCACAGTCTCCATTAGAGGCAGAGGCAAGGCCTCTGGTGCCCACTCCATTCAGAATCTAATCCACCTCTCTCAGTCCTTGTACTGTAAGACTATTAGTCCCAAGAAACATTCTCAGCCATGTCTCTGACCCCAGCCACTCTCACGTGTCTGCCTTTTGCTACCACTAGGCTTCATTCCCTGGCAGGAAGCCCTCCTTCCCTCCTTAATGCCTTCTTCCCTCCCACCATCTCTCCCTCCCTCCTTCTTTACCTCCTTCCACCCTCCCTTTCTTCTTCCTCCTCCCTCCCTATCCCTTCCTTCTTAACTTCTTTCCTTCCTTCCTCTTTCCTTCCCTTCCCCCTCCTCCCTCCTACCCTCCCTTTCTTCTTCCTTCCCAGCCTTCCTCCCTCCTTCCTTCTCTCCTAACTTCCTCCTTCCCTTTCTTCTTTCCCTTGGCATTTTGCCTTCTGTTTCTTCTCAAACCTTTCTCACCCCAATGTCCCTTCTCTGAGGTCACCTCCCGCAGCTTTCTTCCTGCTAACTGCCATCCCTTCTCTCCGGTGCCAGAGACAGGGAACACTGTGACACTCTTTGAAACCTATAGCACGAATCACAATGTAGTCTGAACAAGCATCTGGGGAAAGCTAGAATCAGTACACAGGACCTGACGAGAAGACATCTGGGGCTGCTGGAGAAGCACTTTGGGATAAGGGGTGGTGCACTTGAGGGTAGCCCCTAGGGGGGAAAACCACTCAAATAATCCTCAGCAGAGCAGTTTGTTCTCGAATATTGGACTTTCCTATAAAGCATATTGGACTGTCTGACCTCTGAGTTTCTGCCAGTTTTGATTGTCCCCAACCCTGCTGTAAACAAAAAGGCGCTTTCAAAAGTCATTCCTGTGACATTCTTGACAAGATGCCTAATGCCACAACACAAGAAAGGAGACTACATGGCATATCTTTTGGGGTTTATCTTGGTTTGGTTTGGAGGTTTGTTTTATTATTTATTTATTTATTTATTTATTTATTTATGCATTATTTTACGGATTAGGGACAGAGGGTTCTAAAAAGGCAGGTAGAAGTTACTTTTAGCTCTGTGACACTGGAGTTAGGCTGCGTAGATTCCAAAGTAACTAAGCAGCCCTTATTCATTAAAGACATTCTTTGCCTTCGAATATTCTCTCCTGATTAAATAATTGCCAGCACTGTCACATGTTCAGAGGTCTCTTTCGTGTAGCTTGCTTTCTTTCTCTTTCTTTCTTTCTCTCTTTCTTTATTTCTCTCTCTTTCTTTCTCTCTTTCTTTCTTTCTTTCTTTCTTTCTTTCTTTTCAACCTCTTGTTAGACTCATAAGAAAAGCAGAGGGGGCTGGAAGGATTTCGTTTCTACAACAAAATGCCTCTGGCGATTTTGGATTGCTGGATTTGGCAGCAGGCAAAGGGCTTCTTGAAGGAAGGATTTCTGTTCCATGATTGAAACAGTCCCCATGGCAACCGTTAGTCATCAAGCTCCACTGACCTTTTCACAGATACTCTCCACCCTGGAGTCCTTTTGCATCCTGCAGAAGTAGTATTTGCATCTGTGAGCCAGAAACCCCTGCTGCCCTCTTCCCAGTTAAGAGGATGCTGAGACAGCCCTTCTAAATGGCTCCTTTGGTAGGGATGGAGTTAGATTTTTATGAGTCAGGGATTTTTTTTAGTGACTTTACTTATTGTGGTAAATGAGATTTTTAAAATTCCTAACAAGAGCTGTTTTGCGTGCTCTGCATGGGGAGGCTGAGGAGAAGATACACCTTCACACTTCTGCTCCCTAATCCCTGACTTCCCGAGATAGTTCCTTAGGGCGAAATCATTTGTGAACTATCTCTTCATCTTGCTCTCCTGAGGTGAGGCTGGGACCCAGGGACACCTTGTGTCACTGGCTCTCTCTCTGCCTCCGCCCCAGTCCACTTCCTCCTCAGTTCTTTGGCTCGGCCTGCTGGTAGCACTGAACATTTGCCCCCCCAAGCCCACGTGTCATAAAGATGGTTTAAAACATGTGTTCATGCTTCTCAAAAATAAGAAGATGATTTGTGGAAAGTGCTCAGTGAGACTGGACATGACCCAGATTGACCGATCCTCTGGGGGTGGAGAGAACATGAATGAATATGAATTCCTATTTTACCCACTTTGCTTCTTCTTAAACTCAAACTACCCAAATTCCTAGGCAACAGTCTTTAGAGTCTTATTTCTTTTTCATGGGGTACCCATGCCCAAGAACTTAAAAAACACACAAGAGTAAAGGAAAGAAAAAAAATATAACCAAGCACAATCTGACATATACAGGAAGGAACTGCTGACGTGGTAGTGTGTTTTGTTCTGATCTATTCCCTGGGTTAGGGCTAGTGTTAGGGTTTCATGTCTCTTTCTGATACACAACTAATACTTTGCTTTGGAAGTAGTCTGTTAGAAAAACTAGAATAATACTGGGCAGTGGTGGCACTCACCTTTAATCCCAGTACTTGAGAGGCAGAGGCAGGTGGATTTCTGAGTTCAAGACCAGCCTGATCTACAGAGTGAGTTCCAGGACAGCCAGGGCTACACAGAGAAACCCTGTCTCAAAAAAACAAAACAAAACAAAAACAAACAAACAAACAAAAACCAAAAAAGCAAACCTAGAATGAAACTCAAGAAACCTGGATTCATACACTGCTCTGCATGAACCAACTGTATAACCCTGACTGAGTGCCGAACTCTAGCTCCAGTTTCTTCATCTGTTGTCATGGAGCGGATGATTTCTATGCTCCAGATGGGCAGTGTGCTGGGATTGCCCTTCAAGGAAATCATTAGGATAGATCTTCTGCATCGCGAAAGCTCCCAGGGTCTGACCCATATAACTAAATACACAGAACCAAATGAAAATGTTAAAAGCTGATAACAGGTGTAGTGGTACGCGCCTTTAATCCAGCACTTAGAGAGGCAGAGGCAGGTAGATCTCGGTGAGTTGGAGGCTAGCCTGGTCTACATAGGCAGGTAGCTTCAGGACAGCCAATGGCTACATGGTGAGACCCTGTCTCAAAAAAATATAAATAAGTAAATAAAGGTTGCTAAGTAACAGGGCCTTTTCTTAAAGAATCTTATTATGTATTTAATCCATCTCTGGATTATTAATCAGTCTCTGATTTATTTTAGCTACAAGCCCAGCAAGGAGGAGTCAGCCTCTGGGTCCTCCCATGCAGTAATGGATATATCGCTGCCGACGGGAATCGGAGCAAACCAAGAAGACTTACGTGCTGCAAGTGCTCTCTTTGAGATGTCGTGAATGCTTGGGTTTCTTTCCTATGTTATTTTATGGGCAAACTTCTAGTCTTTTACTTCACTATCTCACTCTCATACAACCGCCCAAAGCATTGTTTCTAAAACAAATTTGTAACTGTGATTTGATTCGTGAAAATGAACTAGGAGCATGCGCAGTGATGCGCTCCAGCCAGAAAGGAACCGTCCTTCTGCTCAGAGTAGTGGGCTATGGTGTGACTTAATATTCCGTCAACAGAGAAGTGTAGTAAACACGAAGATTAGAAAAGTAAATTCAGACTTCCTTCCCCTTTCTTCCTTAGCTTGTGGAAGGAGTGGATCAACTCCTTACTGATTACCAGATCGAAGATGGCCATGTTATTCTGCAACTGAATTCGGTAAGCTCCGCCTCCTGGCACCCGCACCTTAGCACTACATTGTCACAGGCTGAAAAGCATTGTGAATACCTCTTCCCCGTACCTTCCTTAAAACCTTGGCTTTGTTCAAACAGATTCCCTCCAGAGATTTCCTTTGTGTCCGGTTCCGGATATTTGAACTTTTCCGAGTTGGGTTTCTGAATCCTGCTATCTTCACGGTGTACGAGTATCATAGACCAGGTAACTGGTTCTGATCTACTCTACAGTTTCCCAGAAGACCCTGCTGCCATCTTCCTATAACTTAGAAATGCAAGGAGGCCCGTGGTCTTACAGACTGCATTTCTTAGTGCATAATTCAGAAAGTCTAACCTATACACTCATTTTTAAGTTCTGCGTTCAAGCAACTTTGTAATCAAGCCAATCAGTTCACATTTGAGCGTCTTCCTTTTTTACATAGCAGGACTATGTCACCCTCAACGTTAAAATGCTTTGCCTCAGGGTCCTTTGTGGCAGTCACTGCCTGAGTCCCTTGACTCGCTCCTCTCTAGAGGAGCCTGATTGCTGTTCCAATTTTTTTCATCCTCCCAGAAAGACCCCCACCCTTTCTGTATTCTCACAATTGGCACAAATCAACAGTTGCCACCATGCACTGAGATTACATGGTTTTATGACATTCCCACCAGTCCTGACACATGTTCATGACCCTGGTATGTAGCGTAGCATCAGGTACATGTGAACTCAGTTCAGCTCCTTCTGAGATGGTGAGGGATCACGCACAGCTTTTTATCCACTCTGGACAGTTCTGTTTGTTAGAAAATCCTTAAGTGGAGCAAATGCTGACCCTAGTTTTATCCTCTGGAATCACATAGAACACAGCTAGTCCCTCCTCTCTCTCACACACACACATGCATATATGCATATGTGTGTATATGTATCTATCACACATGTCTTTCATGTGTGTATGCCTGTGTGTGTGTGTGTGAGAGAGAGAGAGAGAGAGAGAGAGAGAGATAAGAAATGACTATGGAACAGTAAAATTTTGACATAGAGCAAAATAACAAAGTATGTGTGTGAGGGAGGGGGGTCTTCTTTAGGATACCTAATTCATAATTTAACTTCCTTGGGCCTAGAGCCCTTTTAAAAGACAGGGATTGACCATCTCTGAGGCCCCTTCCAAGAGACTCAATGGCCAATAAATACTGTGTTTCAACTCAACCACTTCCTGTAACCATATCTGTGTCCTCACAGATAAGCAGTGCACCATGTTTTATAGCACTTCTGACACCAGGCTTCAGAGAGTCTGCGAAGGAGCGGCTTGCAAATGTGTTGAAGGTAAGTGCCTGCTCAGTCTGCCTTTGCCTGTCTGAAGTTTGGCCAAACAATCCTTTCTCTGAAGTCGATACATAATTGAAGCTGACTGAAAAGTAACAATTCCTTACAGCTCCCAAACACTCTGGTGAGACACTGTTCAAGAACCCACAAAGACCACCCAGACATTTGTTGGGGGTCCAGGGGACACAATGTGCTTCCTTTTTACTTTCACCTACTTTTTTATTTTTTATTTTTTTTAAGCAAAGGACAATAGCCAAAGAGAACAGAGGCGGGGCTTGGCCACCAGGTCTTTTCCTCTCTTAATTCTGGGGAATCATTTTATGTTCCATTAGACTCTGAAAATGGAAAGTTACTCCCCACTCCCTTTCTTTAAGGGAAGGATGTGCATTTCTGAACAGCTGGCTGTCGAACAGAACAAACGTAATCATAAGTCCATGTTCAAGACTTTGGTCAGCTGGTTTCACTTTCGTTTTACAATATTTCATTTCATCAAAGAGAAGAAAATAGACAGGTCTTAAGAATATGACGTTTGTATAAATGATCCCAGATTGTCTTGGGGCTCATTCGAGACTGTTCACTCCCACGGAGAATGCCTGCTTCAGTAGACTAACCTAACTCTCACCCTTCTTCACACGATCCAGCTGACTGTGGGCAGCTGCAGGCAGAACTGGACCTGGCCATCTCTGCAGACACCAGGAAAGAAACAGCCTGTAAACCAGAGATTGCATATGGTGAGTGTACATGTTCAACAGAGCCCTTTTGAACACAAAGTGTCATCAGTGCGTGTTCAGTTAGAGAGGTGAGACACTGCACACTATGGCACTATGTGAATATCACGTTCCTTCGGGTCCCTTGTTTGAATAGAGGTACTACACTTATTTCAAGAAAGCTTTTGAAAAACCACAGAAATTGGGACTTAAGGGATGGCTCAGTGGTTAGTCATGTGTAATGTTCTTCCATAGGAGCTGAGCTTTATAACCTCTGGTTTTCCACAAACACCCTAGTTCCCGAATAACAATTTGGAGGTTTATTCATTTGTGAATAAATGCCTAGACCATATGCTTTGGCTCATTCCCTGACTAGCTGATAACTTCTATAACCTATTTACACTAGTCTGTGTCTTCTACATGACTAGTTAACCTCTCCTCCATTCCATTAGTCTAATTTCCTCAGCGTCTGGGATGAATCACCCACCTCTGACTATCTCCCAGAGTTCCAATCTCTCTACAGGAACTCCCACCTTCTACTTCCTGCCTTTGCTAATGAACCATCAGATTTTTATTGACAAGTGATGTTTTCACATAGTACACAAGAGATTCTCCCTGCAGAGTTTAGTTCCCAGCACCCATGTTGAGCAGCTTTCAACTGCCTGTAATTCCATCTCCACAGATCCAGCCTCTGGCCGCCATGAGCACCTCCACACATGTGCACAAACTATTGGGATCTGAGAATCACTGCACAAAGCACTCAAACACCAATCTCAGTCAAATAGGGATGGCTTATTGACCACCACACCCCAAGACTGATTGACTGATCAGGGCCATGTTCCAGGCTCAGGAGCTGAACCATGACCTTGAGTCAAGCTCCTAGATGGCTTTTTAAGCCTGAACTTTACAAACATCTGTGCCAAGTTATCCCACCAATCACGATTTAGGGATAGGGACTTCCTTAGGAACATGTCTTTGTTGTACACTTATCCTGCTCCCATTGGTTGGGGTATTCAACTGTGTCAGGGGTCTTGCCTTGTTTAACATTCATGTCTTGTCCACCAGGACGGGTCTTGTCTAACACTCCTTTCTTAACTTGTCAATCAGGATGTCAGTTGCCCACATTCGTGTCTCTTTCTGCCAAGCAGGATCTCAGTTTCCAGGGGAGTCTTGGGAACTTAAACTTTACTTGACTCCTACTCAGTATGGAAATCTTATTCTAAATAAGTGCAGGAGTCTCTCCTATGTTGGGGTCCATCCCAGGGGAAGGTTATAAAAGCAAATACCATAAAAGCTTGCACACAGATGCAGGGAGTGCTACTATATGGTTGGTTCAGATCCAAGCATATTGTGGGTAACTCTGCAAAGCAGTTCTACTGACTTCTATCGTGATTGGTTTTCGATGGCATGGAACATAACAGGATGTGTAATCAACTTTGTCACGAGAAAGTTTCCTCATTACAACAGAAACAGCACATGAGAAAGTTTCCTTACAATAGTAGTAACGGCCGAAAATGGCAGGCCAGCCTGGTAACCTAGGCCTTAACATTCCATCTAGGTCTCTTTTTTTAAAGATTTGTTTATTTTATTTACATGAGTACACTATAGCTGTTAGACACACCAGAAGAGGGCACTGGGTCCCATTACAGATGGTTGTGAGCCACCATGTGGTTGCTGGGAATTGAACTCAGTACCTCTGGGAAGAGCAGTCAGTGCTCTTAACCGCTGAGCCATCTCTCCAGCCCCATCTAGGTCTTAATATTTTACTTAGACCCTAACACAAACCCAGCACAGACACACAGATAATTTAAAAATATAATTTAAGGGGGGGTAGATAGAGGTTACATCCACAGAGAAGAAGGAGGAGGGGTGAGGGGATTGGGGGTTCCGGGGTGGGTGGGGGATGGGGTAAGGGGACAACATAGGAAATGTAAATAAAACATCCAATAAAAAAAAGAAAAAATAATTTAAAATAATTTAAAAGTTTTAAATAAAATAAAAATTTTAAATTTAAAATACACATAATTTTAAAAAATAAGAAAGAGATAGAGATAGAGAGGGAGAGAAAAGCCACAGCGTCTTAAGATTTCAGCTGTGTGTTCTTACATTGGATAGACCAGAGGCAGTAGAACAGGGGAGGAGAAAAAAGGTTACTACTTTAGATTTCTTTTAAAAGCACAGAAGACGACTAACTGATTGTGTTGCTGTCTGTAGAGTTGCTTTCTGTGCTTCAGGCTATTCTTATTTCTCATTGTCCGGAGCTCAGATCTACGTTTCCATGTGCAGCGGTGGGCTGTCTCCAGGCCCTGAGAGAGTTAAGTCCTTGTGTGATCCTGAATGAGAGCGTCTCCATAGGCTCATACACTTGAATACCCGATCCGCTGTTGGTCGACCTGCTTGAGATGGAAATATGTCACTGGAGATTTCAAAAGTCCAAGCTATTCTCTCTCTCTCTCTCTCTCTCTCTCTCTCTCTCTCTCTCTCTCTCCCTCCCTCCCTCCCTCCCTCCCTCCCTCCCTCCCCCTTCCTCTCCCCTCCCCTGTCTGCCTCCACTTGGAGGGTCAGGATATAAGCTCTCAGCAGTTCTGTCATCTTGAGCTCTGCATCATGAACCCTAACTCTCTGAAGCCATAGGCTGTTCTTTCTGCTATGAGTTGCCTTGATCAATGTATCTAATCACATCAAGGACATTAAATGTTTGCTCAAGGCCATGAGGCACATAAGGAACAGGAAGATATTTATTAAATAACTTAAGTGACCCTGGTCCTGATGTTGGTATCATTGCTCTCCACAGTATCTTCTCAGTACAATTACTGATGTCAGAATGGACTTTGGATTCTTTTCTTTATTTCTTTCCTTTGAATTCATCATCATTTTTTTTTTAATCTAGTGATTTTGCTGAGGTGGGGGGAGATCCTTGGAATGAATGAGAGCTACTTCAGGGCACCCTTGACCGCTGCCATCCTCGTTCCTCACCTGATGGCAAGCCCCGGCTTCCACTGGGTATGGCATTCCCCAGTTTCTACTATGGGTGGCATTGGTTGTGTTTATTTCACCCTGGTTTGTTTTCACCAGCTTATAAGGTCAAGATCACATCAACCACTGAAGAAAACATTTTTGTCAAGTACACTGCAACTCTTCTGGATATTTACAAAGCAGGTGAGAGCTTCTCCTCTCCAACACTTAGTGTGTTCTATGAACCAGGCGCTGTATCCGACATAGAGGAGCTGACTTGACTATAGGAGCAGGGGTCTCACTTTCATGAAGCCTCTGTCTCTCATTGAATCCGCTTATCACAGACTTCAGCAAATGCTTTGCATGTCAGCTAAAGCCATAACCTCCTTTCGTCTTCAGTATTTCGCTTTAAGTTACTTAAAGTGGCCATTTAAATCACATTTATTCGTGTGTGCATATGCGATTATCTGTGGCATGCATGGGAGAGATCAGAGGGCAACTTGCAGAAGTTGAGCTCAGGTCATTCTGCTTGGAACCAAGTACCTTTTCCTGATGGGCCATCTTGCTGGCCCTTAAAGCACATTTAAAAAGGAGTAAGTGATTTATTAAATAACTTAAGCTTATTGCCCCATTGATATCTTTCAAACAACCAATCTCTCATTTCAGTGACTGTGAATTCTCCAATAGGTGGGATTGTACGTCTGAATCATAATGCGTTTTTATTGACATCCATCTTCTTTGTAAATTCTGCCAAGAATTTCAAATCAGAAAACACTTTGTTCTTGGAGAGAGCCGGAGAGAGGGAGAGGAGAAGGGAGGGCAGGGAGAGGAGGGGGAGATTAGATTTATGTCTGAAGATATAAAAGGAGTGGGGGGGGGATCTCAGCGCTAGAATGCTTACCTAACCTGTTCAAGACTCCAAATTCAGTCTCTGTTACTTTTACAACGGACATGAACAAGGAGGGCTTAGCCGACGCTCTGAGACAGGAAGGTAGGCTTAAACACACATGAAACTCAACAGGCTTCATGGAGAAGACGGCATTCTGGGCAGAAGTATCAAGTCATGGCTATTTATGAGTCTCTTAGGAGTCCCAAAGTTATCTTCCAAAAGTTATCTTTCCTTAAGTTTGTGATCCCTTCACACCATGTGCCTTTCTAGAAAGCAGACCACCACCAGCTACAAATACGTGGTTAACTAGGTACGTAACACATAGAGATGAGTAACGCACAGCCATTGAACAGTGGCCTTGGCTTTGCTTTCGGCACTTTTCCTGTGGTATAGCCCATTCAGCCTCCCTAGAAGTTCTGCAGTAACACCATGTCAGCGCTCAGATGAGGGGCCTTACTATAGGAAGTATACATCAGTGGCCAGAGCCACACAGTGGGAAGTGGCACTTCTGGGCTTTAACCCAGACAGTCTGGCTCCAGAGTCTCAGTCAACCACAGGAGTAGAACATCTTCAGCAATATTCACCTCTCTGAGGATCAGAGCAGCTCGAGAGAGGTCATGACTAAGATTAATGTGACTGTGATAAGCTGCCTTGTGTGTGTCTCAGGGGAAGCCGTTGCTGAGAGAGACTCTGAGGTCACCTTCATTAAAAAGACGAGCTGTACCAACGCCAACCTGTTGAAAGGAAAGCAGTATTTAATCATGGGCAAAGAGGCGCTGCAGATCAAACACAATTTCAGTTTCAAGTAAGTCACCAGCGTTGATCTCCTCTCTGGGTTGACTGTCCTTTAATACATTTGCATTCCACTGGTACCTTAATTTCAACCAACGAATCATTAGGAGTAGGCCACCATCACTGTACCTAAAGCCTTGACTAAGAGATCAATCATCCAAGAGCCTGATGGGGAATTGAGAATACATGTTCACATCCTCTGGCCACCAGCCTGCTCCTTCATATGCAAAGAGTTTTAATTGTAAATATGTTTAAATATGCACCTTATTGTCTATAAAGAGCTGGCCTTGTGAGCTGAGATGACAGCTTTGTCAGTAGAGTGCTTGCTCTGCATGCGTGAAGAACTGATGTCAATGACCAGAACCTACAGCAAAGCAAAAAACAAAAGCAGGCACGTGGGTCTGGAAAGATGGTTTTGTGATTGAAAGCACAGGCTGTTCTTCCAGAGGCTCCAGGTTCAAAGCTCAGTGCCCATATGATGCCTTACAATAACCTGGAACTCCAATTCCAGGGGATTGTATGCTCTCTTCTGGGCTCTGCAGGCACCAGGCATCATGTGTGGTACACAAACATACGGGCAGACAAAAGAGCCACACACATTAAACAAATAATAAATAATTAGTCTTAAAAAACAAACAAACAGGATTAGTGGTGCACACTTGTAATCTCAGCACTGGAGAGACAGACAGGTGGATCCCTGGGGCTTACGCATCAGGCCACCTCACCTGCTGGCAAGTTCTAGGCCAGTAAGAGGCTTTGTCTCAAATAAAATAAAATTGTCGATACTGCATGAAAAGCACCCAAGGTTGAATTCTGGCTTCCGTGTGTGTGTGTGTGTGTGTGTGGAACACTTCTGCACCATTACCAATACCAACAGTTTCCATTTTTTCTTGCTAGGTATATATATCCTCTGGATTCTTCTACCTGGATTGAATATTGGCCCACAGATACGACGTGTCCGTCCTGTCAAGCATTTGTAGCTAATCTGGACCAATTTGCTGAAGACATCTTTTTAAATGGCTGTGAAAATGCCTGAGGAAGTTCTACTGCATAGCTAGCCTTCCCGAGTCCTGCTGTCTGTGGCATTTCCCCTTCTCCTAGGAGCCAAGTTCACTTGGAAACCTATCCTAGAATCTGATACACTTTCTTTATAGCAAAGCACAAGCGAAGAGTTACGACTTTGTGAAATGCTATAGCCTTGTGGGGAGATGAAGGCAGGTCCCCCAAGGCTATTGAACATCAGCACCAATAAACTGGAACAAGTCAAGTCTGTAAAGGTAGCAGTCAGGGGTGTTTGTTGGGGCCGGAAGAAGAGACCCACTGAAATGTAGCACCTTATTAAAAAAAACATGCCTTGCTTGAAAGAAAAATACCAAGGACAGAAAACGTCATAAAAGCTTGACTTTGCACTTAACTGTATTGAAAATGGTGTCATTTTATGCTGCTCAGCTTCAGGCACACCTGAGGGTTGAGAGGGATGCATCAGTAGAGAACCTTGACCCTAGGTCACCCCCAGTGCCCTGGCCTCCTGAGCAGGCCGGGGAGTTGCTCCCCTCCCCTCCTTTCTCTATGTCCTTGACAGGAAAGCCTTCTGCTCTCCCAGCTGCCTCTCCCTCTCAGTATCTATTTCCCCTGGAACTTACTCTTGCCAGTAATTGCTCTACCAGAAGGCAGACCCCAGTGCAAAAGCCCAGTGAAAGGAAATCAAGACTCGGGAGACTGTCATTCTGGCCTGGACCTAGTCTCTCTTGGATCCTCAGTCTGTGCTCTATACAAATGACTTATACAGAGGTTAGATTTCAAGTGACATTGTGTGTCACACTTCAGGTCTCAGGAGTTTGCCTCACTCAGAGTCTCGAGAGTCTCTCAAAATGAGATGCTCATAATCACCAGTTTAGAGTTGCCAAAATGGAGGCTCCAAAACATAAAGCAAAACCCCAGGGTATCCCAGGTCCACACTCCCACACAGCCCACTGCTTGCATGGCTTGATTTTTCTGAGATGAAAGCAAATGTAACCAAAGTTTTTTAAGTATAGGAACTAGTCCTATTAAATTAACATAAGAAACGTGTAACTAGGTCAGCTGACTGGGAAATAAGGACAAAAGGAATCCGCCTTTCACCACCACACGGGTGAAACTGTCAAGGCTTCACAGTATGTCCCATTATTGGCCGAGACTTTTCTACTTCCAGGAACTTTCCGTGTCACAGCCCACACTGCACAGCATGTGACCACGTTGCCAAGCAAGAGTGGAAGGGCTCCAGCTAAGCTTGCCTGTGTGTGGCTCCTGCCTCTCCTTGCTGAACAAAGGATAGAGGGGCCCTGCTTCCATGGCACAGGCCTCCAGGCTTCTGTCCCCAAGTGTGGTGGCAAATAGGCCAGACCACAGTCACCAGATGAAGCCATAAATGCAGCTGAACTGTTGAGAGCTGTGTCCGCTCTTCCTCTACCCCCACACCTAGCACACTTCCTTTAGTCACGTTTTGTGACACTCTAGACTAAGCCAAATCCTGACTCACTCTGCACTCCTCCTCCAAGGCTCTTGCACACCTGCCGTGATGTAATCATATAGAGCTGCGTGGCATGCGCCACCCTGAATCCGTGATGTAATCATATAGAGCTGCGTGGCATGCGCCACCCTGAATCCGTGATGTAATCATATAGAGCTGAGTGGCATGCGCCACCCTGAATCCACTAAGAGCTCCTCACGGGCAAGGGGGCCGGTTTAGCTGGTACAAAGGCGAACAGTCCTCTGAAGGGGGACTGAGGACGATTATAGGAAAGATGGAAAAGAAGACTCAGGGACAAAGGTCAGACATCAGGAGGGCTGTCCAGACAGTGCTGCGGCAATCTCCAGTTTAATTCTCTTAGGCTTTATATACTTTACAGCATTGTGGGAAACAAAGCCACAAGCTAACAGAAACATTTTGCTTAAATGTATACAAGATATTCGTTCCCATCCCAAAGGTCTCTGCTCTTTCCACCAAGGTTAACAGAATCTCCAGCCCCTAGCCTTGCACCTCAGGTGCACCCCTCTTATCGGTCCATGCCTCAGCAGACCAGGAAATCTGCCAACACTCCCTGACCTGCCTTCTTGACTCTGCCTGGCAAGCAGATTCTCCCTCTCTCTCTCCCTCTCTCCCTCTCTCCCTCTCTCTCTCTCTCTCTCTCTCTCTCTCTCTCTCTCTCTCTCTCTCTCTCTCTCTCACACTCTCGCTCTCTCCCTCTCCCCCTCCCTCTCCTTCTCTCCCTCCCCCCTCCCTCCCCCTTCCTCTGCTTCAGAGAAGCAGCAAAATGGCCTCCCAACAGGAAAGGTCTGAAAACACTCTCTTCACCTTATTTTCCAGTGTCTGTCATAATGCCAAGAACTTGACAGGGATCCGGGAAGCTCTTGCTTGTGAGCTATCCTGCCGACAGATGCTGAAGAATGTAAAGATCCAAGTTTTAGACTCAGCTTTGCCCCTAACTGGTAGATTAAACTCCCTTAATCTCTCTGATAGTCTGAAAAAACTAAGGGGCCTGAATGTTTCTCTCTGTAGTGCTAAAATTATCTAATAATCTTATGGTGAGAAACAGGAAGCAAAACCAAAGGCATGAATGCATGCAGCAGTGGGGTATGTTCTTCTGTCCATAAATGTATAGAGAGCTGAAGGTGTTGTCCATAGCTTCTGAGAGAAGGATGTAGGGACCTAGGGGGGTGAGGAGGCACGAGGGTCTTCAAAGCAGAGGGGAGACATATAAGCAAATCACTCCAGGGGTTAGCCAGACTAGCAACAGTTTCCACAGAAGAGTTCTGTGATATTGTATGCTGGGAAACACAGAAGCAGTTCATCCAAGCCCTGGTTTAAAATCTTCTTCTACCATGAGTGTATCCAAAAGTAACTCTGAGGAAAAGTGTTAAGTAAAAGTCTAGATTTTTCTTAAGGAAAAGCCAACTTGACACATAAATAATTGAGATTTAAGAAGTTCATCTTAGGTTGGACAGATGGCAGAGTCAGGAAAACTTGATTCCCAGACTCTATAAATATAGAGCTGGGAGTGGTGGCATACACTTTTAACCCCAGGGCTGGGCAGGTGGGGACAGGTGGGTTGACAGAACTCTCTGGCCAACCATCCTTGGTTTGGTGGGTCTCAGACCATGTCAAAGAAGAAGAAAGTAGAGGAGGAAGAGGAATGAAAGGGCTGGTTTTAGTAAGCATGCTGCTTGATCGTCTTTGTCATGGACTGGACTCAAGCTTCTGTAAACATGTCAGGTGACCTAGGTCATGTGGTCTCTGTAGCAGCTGCTCTGCAACCTTGTAGAGGTTGCTCTGCAAACACAGCTGGGGACAACACGTAGGGAGCATGGCAGACTTGACCCTTGGGCAGCAGGCATATCCCTCCTTGACCATGGCCATCAGCAGGAGGCAGAGTATGTGAAGCAGAAGCTAATCGGTGACCAAGTGTACTGAGCAAGCGCATGTCTCAGAAACCAGCAGAAATGCCATGAAGACTCAGGGTGGAAAAGGCCAACTGAGGCATGCAAGGAATGCAATTGTCTAGAAAGAGAGGAAACAAGCAGACTACGGTGTATAAGGTACTGTCCCTCAGTAGGAAGGGTCCACTGGAGTTTCTTGACATAAATGTAAAGACAGACTGGTCAGCCTGGATTCTGGGATGTTTCAAGCCACTTTTAGAATTAAAGCTACAGACCATGTGGTCAGTTCAACCAGGAACAGTTGTAATTGGATAAAATCTGTTGACTTTGCTGAGAAGAACATCCTGTGGGGAGGGTATTAGCAAAGACTTATGGGATTTGGGTGGTGGGGGATGATTCAGGGAAGCAGAGCTCCTCTCTAAGCTGACTACAGGACCAATTCTATAATGGGCATCTTGACTCTAGTCTAGTTGAAAAAAAAAACAAAAAACAAAAAACCGATGCTTTTGGCTCTCAGATTAGCCAGAAGGGGATGTGGTCTTCTTGTGGTTTAGACAATGTTCTTGTTTTTTATTCTCTGTTCAAACGTGATTATAGAGGTACTCTTTTTTTTTTTCTTGGCCTTGGCATTCTGTGACACAATACACAAAGAACACTATACCCTAACCTCACATACCAGACCAGCTCCTACAGACACCAAGGCCAATGTCTATGTCAAGGGCCATTCCCCTCTCTCACACAGAGATAGTTTTAGAGGTGCCTCTGAGAGGCTATGCAGAGACCTCTCAGAAGTAAAAACCCTTGTCTCGAGAGCTGACTAGTTAGCAGCCAAATCTGAAGGTTCCTGAAGACACAAGACAATTCTGTGGACTTTTCCTACACCTGAGACTGGTTCTATAGCGTTAGTGTGACAAGAATATATTACCTGTCACATGATCTTTAACTTTGATTGGGAGATCGAGCTATATCTTTACAGGGCTAGAGAGACAGTTCAACTGATAATATTCTTGGCTTGCAAGCATGAGAACCTGAGGTTGATCCTCTAAATATACATTAAACAAAACACGCTAGCTAGTGTGCTGTGTTTTATAAAACGACCAGGATATATGGTGAGGTGGGAGGGGTGCCTCAGTGGGCTCATGCTGAGGCGTCTCTCCCCACTGAGGGACCAGCCACAGGACTATGGACCTAGTGTAGAATAGAGTTTATTTAGGGAAGGGGAAGGGGAGTTGAGAAGGGACTGGGGAGAGAGAAAGAGAGGGGGGGAAGAAGAGGAGGAGGAGGAAGAGGAAGAGGAAGGAGAAGAAGAAGAAGAAGAAGAAGAAGAGGAGGAGGAGGAGGAGGAGGAGGCGGAGGAGGAGGAGGAGGAGGAGGAGGAGAGGAGGAGAGAAGAGGCTGGGCCAAGAACATTAGGAAAGAGATGGAGGAAGGGGAAGAGGAGAGAGGTAAAAAAGTTTGGGAGAGAAAAGAGTCAGAGAGGCAGAGAAGGGGCAGAGAGAAAGAGAGAGAGAGAGAAGAGGGGCCAAACAGCCTCTTTTATAGCAAGCCATGCCTACATAGCCAGGTAACTGCTGGGTGGAGCCCAGAAGGAATGCTAGCGTAGTGCATGCTTATAATCACAGTGGTGTCCAAACAGGTAGATTGTGGAGGGCTCAAAGTGTAGTCATCAGCCTAGGCAATTTGGTGAGTTTCAGGCCAGTGAGAAACCATGTCTTGTGACCTCCACACACAAGCACTCACATGTACATTTGCAACTGCATGTGTGTGTGTATGTGTGTGTGTGCGCACACACATACACACACACACAATTAAATAAATGAGTAAAATATTCACTGGGCCAGGACACAAGTCCAAGACCTCTGACTGGACTCACTATTCTTTCTACCACAAAGATAAGCAGAAGGCGTGGAGAAATCAATCCTCCCTGGGGAAAAGCATATCCTTCTGGCCAGCACTGTTCAAAGATAACACAGAACTCTGTAGGAAGAACTGAGCTCTGAGCACTGCAAATAGCCAAGCAAAGTCCAGATACCACAGGAAGATTGCATGGGCAGGAGGAAGCAGGCCTCAGTGATGGCCCAACACCCTTGTACCTGTGAGGCACAACAACAATAAAGAACATTCCTCCCTAGGTCTCAAGTCTCACATCTGACAACCAGAAGTGCTAATAATTCCCAAGTCAAAGGATCTCTGTAAGACTTGAATGAGAACACAGGAAACTTATAAAATGACAGGCACAGTCAGAGTCAGGGTTAGTATGGCTTGTCAACTCAGTAGACATCTGGAATCACCTACACAACCCTGAACATGCCTTGAGGGATCTCCTTTATTGGCTTCACTGAGGAGGGAAGACTCACCCTAAACGTAGGTGGGACCATTCCACAGGACAGGGTCCTGAACTGATTAAGAAGGGAAAGATGAGCTAAGCATCCATCTGTCTGTGTGCTGACTACGGGTGGACCAGCTGCCTCAGCTCCAGCTGTGTCTCCTTCACTGCTACAGGCTGTGAGTCGTGCTACATACCTCCGTTATGTGACTTTTGTCATGTAGGTTTTCACAGCAGTAAAAAGGTAACCGGTGCACACATGACTTACTAGTAACATGTTTTCTGGCATAATATTACTATCTGATCATAATATTAATATTAATATTAATATCTGATAATACTAATTTTAAAAATAAAAAACAAGAAAACTTCCTAGTGAATATACCACTTAAAATTAGAAACTGTTAACATTCCAGTGTTCCCCTGGAAGTCACATGATCAGGACCTCTTCGCTTCACAGGTAGAACAAGGAGCCCAGGATTCCACAGCAGAGTCAATTAGAATCACAGCATCAGGCTCTACAGGCCTCTGTTGGTGGCCTGAGCCACTCCCACCAGCTCCAGGACAGAAATGGCACCAAAGAAGGGAGGTGTTACCCTGTGGAAATAGTAAGAAGAAGTGAGATACTGAACCATGAGTCAGAAGAGCTGTCCCCAAAAGCCCAATACAAAAGAAACCCAGTTTTACTGCTGTGTAACTTCTGCTTATATGTGGGGAACTGCCCAGACCTGGGAACCTGGGAAAGTTCTAGAACCTCACCCATAAAGTGAAAGTGACATTCTTAGCCCCGAGGGCTGCAAAGATTAGATACTGCTATGTGCTAGCCAGGTAGCAATGGCCATCACTGGCTGCGGGATTCGCCTCCTCTCTGTCCATCCCTTCTCTCCAGGCACAGCTTACAGATGTGCTGCAAGAATGAAGCAGATCAAAGAGATGGCTCAGCAAGCGGGAGCACTGGCTGCTCTTGCAAAGGACCTTTGTTTGATTCCAGCACCTACACGGTGGCTCACAGCCATCTGTAACTCCAGTTCCAAGGGACCTGACATCCTTTTCTAGTCTCCATGGGCAACAGCTATGCACATGGAACACACACATACATGCTGACAAAACCCTTATACACATAGAATAAACAAATCTTTTTTAAAAAGAAAGAGTGAAGAGCATTTCAACTATAGAACAAGAACGGGCTGTCTTACCCTCTTAGTTTCTTTGCGCATTGCTACAGCAAAATAATCAAAGTAACCTAAGGGAGAAGAGGCATACCTGGCTTACAGTTCCAATGGGTACAGTCCATCACTGTGGGGAAAGCAGGAGTGTGGGGAGCCTTGGTCACACTGTGTGCAGTAAGAAAGTGGAGAGTGAACAGGAAGTGGGACTGAGCTACCAAACCTCAAGGCCCACCCCCAGTCATATATGTCTCCCTGTAAGACTCCACTTCTTAGAGATCCCACAAATTTCACAAACAGCACTGTCTGGGAACCACAACTACACAGAGACCTGAGCCTATGGGGGACACTTCACATTCAAACCACAGTGGACAGTACTAACACCCGATGTATCTTTGTGCTGAGATATCACAGAGACTTTGTACTGTGCTTTTAAAACTTTATAGGGCTAGAGAGATAGCATCTTTGTTAGGGTTTTTAATTGCTGTGAAGAGACACCACAACCACAGAAACTCTTACAAAGGGAAGTATTTAATCGGGACCGACTTGAGGTTTATCATGATGGCGGGAAACATGGCAGCATGCAGGCAGACAAGGTGCTAGAGAGAGGTAGATAAGAGTTCTATACCCAGATCCTCGGGTATAGATCCTCCCCAGCCAGAAGAGAGAGAGAGAGAGAGAGAGAGAGAGAGAGAGAGAGAGAGAGAGAGA
>NW_021620001.1:268904-299767 GCF_004785775.1 Grammomys surdaster
AGAGAGAGAGAGAGAGAGAGAGAGAGAGAGAGAGAGAGAGAGAGAGACACTGGACCTGGCTTGAGCATTTGGAACCTCAAAGCCCATCCAGTGACACCCTAACACCTTTCTCCAACAAGACCACACCTCCTAACGGTGCTACTCCCTATGAGCTTATGGGGACCATTTTCATTCAAACCATCACAGATGGCTCAGTGCCTAAAGCACTTGGCACACAACTGTAAGAACCTGAATTTAAATCACAACTAAAACCACATAAAAGGCAGGCAGACATGGTGGCCACTTGTAATTATAGCGCTTGGTAGACAGGGACAGGGACTTTCCAGGGTAAGCTAGTTAACTAGACTTGTTAGGAAGTGAAGTCTGAGTTCAGTTGAGAGACCTTGCCTCAATAAATAAAATGGAAAACCGTAGAGAAAGACATCCAATGTCAATTTTAGGCCTCCACAATCAGATACTCACATGAGTGTATCTATACACAGTATACATGCACGTATACCACACACAAAATAATCATTGGGGAAATGCCACTATTTTAAAAATAATTTCCCAACAACCAGCTACCCTGTTAGCAGCTGTGTTCTTGGCTCAGTGGCCCTCAAAAACATATCCTCTGTCTGGCAGCATCCAGATCACTGAGGAGCCTCTTAGAAGTAGGGTCTCAGTCCCTACCATACAGTCATTGGAAACCTATATTTCAGGAAGTTTCCAGGAATATTATAGGGGAATTAAAGTGTATGGAGTATTGTTGATTCTGATTCCGTGGGGCCTGACTGGGCCACAACTTTTACATCTACATAGTACCAAAGATGCAGCATGGACCATGCAAGACACTGGGCTATTGTGTCCATTAGTTTTAATTGTCAACATGATACAATCTAGAATCACCTGGGAAGACAGCCTCAATCGAGGAATTATCTAGATCAGGTTGGTCTGTGGGCATGTCTGGGTCGGGGAAATCCTCCTGGTCCTTCACTGATATAGGAAGATCCAGCCCATTGTGGGTGGTGCCATTCTCTAGGCAGAATCCCAGAACAATGTCAGAAGCCAACTGAGCACAAACAGAAACAAGCAGGCATTCCTTTGCCTTGGCTCTTGGCTGTGCATGTAATGCTTCAACTTTCTGCCTTGATCCTTGCAATTAAGGCTATAACCTGGAACTGTAAGCTAAATAAGCACTTCATCCCCTAAGTTACTTATTCTCAAGGTATCATACCAAAGCCACAAAAATGAAAGTCAAATAGCTTTCAGACAGCTGATACTGAGGACACAGAGGATGCAATTAAGTAATTCTTGGCAGCCATAGTACAGGGGAACTGCATGGTGTCCTGTGCAGAAATCCATACCAGGGAGAGAGTGCACATGCCATGTGGACTCACACAACGACCACAGAGACACTCACCTAGAATACACCAGTGCAGGGAGTGAATGCCTCTTGTGGCTCCTCCTTGCTTGAGGCTCTGAGCAAATTGTTCTAAGAATGGCTATCAGGAAGGAGAGGGACCGTGTTCTAAAAACCTGGGAAGGAAGATCCAGGAAACATTGAAAAAAGGCCAGAGAAAGTCTTGGGTGAGAGGCAGGCATAGGTTACCATGGATAGATGGTACGGCAGATCTGTTTGTGCTCAAGGGTTCGGAGTTTTAAGGGAGTGCCCCACCCAAGATAGATGGAGGCAGGAATCTCATTGTTGTTTAGATCCAAACACACCACATCATAATTAAGCCCACCTCTGCAGCCACCTATCTACCCCCAAGGCTCTTAAACTCCTGCATCTTACAGAGGACACTGAATAAAATATTCAGTCATATTAATTGCTGTCTAATTAGCATGCTTGCCCAGAATGTGCAGAGCATGCCCACATCAGTCACTTGGTGAAAAGAGAGGCATCACTATCTTGGTAAGAACTTGAGGGAACTGGGACTCACAGAGTTCTCTCCACCTGACCCATGGTCATGAACCTAGAGAATATGACAGGAGGCTCTGGTCCAACTCTGTACATCTTCCTAGAAAACCCCATAGGTATTGCCTTCTGGTTTACAGATGATGAGAGAAGCCCCAGGGGAGAGAAGATAACTTGCCCAATGCCACACTCAGGGCTGAAACTCAGGCCTTTTTAACTCCATTTCCCGATGGTCACAGATGGTCTTGAAAGAAGAACATGGAGGTAGGTACTCCAGATGAGGCCCAGCACCCTAGTAATATGGCCTGAGAAGAGGTAGAAAAGGAATGGCAAGTCCTTAAGTATGCCCTTCGGTTATTCATCCTGGAGATAGCTTCTCAGGGGCTTGGCTAGCCTGGTTCCAGCCAAGGCCCTTGTGAGTACCTGCATGGAAGACTACTGACCACTGTCTGAGTTTACCTTCTATGGCTGTAATTAAGCACCATGAGCAAAAAGCTACCGGGGGTGGGGCAGAGACAGGAATGAGGTTTATTTGGCTTACACTCTCCATCATAGTTGGAGCAGGAACCCAAGCAGAAGCAGAATCATGGAGGGGTGCTGGTTACTGATTTGTTCCCTGTGGCTTGCTCAACTTGCTTTCTTATACAACCCAAGACCACCTACACTCCCCACAGTGGACTGGACCCTCCAATATTAATCATCAATAAAGAAATTGCCTCATGGGCCAATCTGATGGAGACAATTGAGGTTCCCTCTTCCCAAGTGATTATAGTTTGTGTCAAGTTGACATGACATAAACTAACCAGTATATCACTCATGGCCATCCAGGATTCGGCCACTCCACTGTGGCCACAATATGTGCACTTCTTACCTGCATTTCTACCTGATACCTGAGTTCAGAATTTTTACTTCCCTTTAAGCAGTTTGTCCTGCCCCTGTAGTTTGTCATTCCCTGTAAGCCTCTTCGGGATAAGGTCTTTCTCTGTCCTCTCTGTCCTAAGCACAGGATCTGGAGCAGGGCAGATATGAATTATAGTCTGTGCTGTTTAGCACAGCAGAAGTTGGTTGTCTTAGAACTTCCAACCCAAGGATGTGGATAAGAGGGAGCCCCTCCACCTGAGGACAGTGGGGTCCCCAGAAGGAGGAAGCTGGAAGCCAGATGCACAGCTGAGTTTTGTGCTGACAGTTAAGTGGCTCTGACTGAGGCAAGCACACACTCTTAGCCACAAGATAGAAGCAAACACTCCCAACTAGAAGAACTAGAAGAGATTCATTTCACAGTGTAACAAATGAAGTCCCTACATCTAGCAAGCAAAGCTCATTGCATATACTCAGGAATCCACATTCTCTCTTACCACCTTGTAAGAGCATGTTCAGGAGAAAGAAGAGGGAGTCGTGTCTCTGTCTCTCATTGAAGCCTTAAACACCTTATGACAATCTTGATCAGCCTTGGGCAGTAGGAGGTCCTAGGGCTATATCGCCAGCAAATAACATTCAGTATTCCATCCCGTACAAAGGAAGATTCCAACCTTGATTTACCCATCTTGGCAGAGCCCGCCACAGGTGGGTTCCTGTAGCTGGAGGTTTGATTGCAGTGGCTGCTTTTGCCCCCAAGACCTCCCTTTTCTGTTTTCTAGCTGTGGCGTCTTTGCTGACAATTATGGTGATAAATCCTAAATGTGTGATGTACGAATTACTATCTCAGTGTCTGCTGACAGAGCTCCAGTGGCACTGAGTGTATTCACATTCTTCTGCTGCCCTGCCTGGGCAGAGAGATGGGTAGGGAGGAGACATGGAGACAAGCAACAGAACACTTACTTGACCAAAGCTTTGCAAGATGGCTCCCGAGGGCTTTGGTTCTGTGTGCACTTATCTGTGGGGTTTTAGACATCTCCTTACAGCCTCTCTACAACTCTTAGTCCTCATTTGAATGTTACCCTTTAGTGCTTTGCTAACTTCTGCAGCCCTCTTAATCCAGCAGGACCTGCTATCTGACCCTGTCCCTTCCCTGTCCTGGGATTTGTCCCCTCCATAGTGCATGAGATAGTCCCCTCCATAGAGCATCACATCTCTTTTGTGTATGGTCATCATTTTGTATACAAGAACAGGGGGAGCTCGGGCTGATGAGAGGAGAGCCATTCCCCTCCGTCTTACTTGTCTACATGGGTGCCTACCTCCCAGGCTCTCATTCTATGAGACAGTGTCATCCAGTCTCTGCTCCTCAAACCACTATGCCATGGACTAACTGAGTAAACTCCAGAAAGCACATTCATCTCTAGCTTTCTTTAGCAAAACTCTCATTTAACCCCAGTCTTTTAATGGCACAGCTGATAGTCTCAGGGCTCCTGCTGGGACAGAATACAAATGCCATATTAAAGTGCACGCATCACACACACACTGTGATGCCTGCATGGGATGATCTAAGGTGAACCCGCTAGCTTCTCAGTATATTCTGCCCACTGCAGGGCCTGTAAGAGAAGAGTGAGGCAGGGTAGTTCTTGCTGGAGTCTGGAGAGAAGACTCCACAGAGGTGACCTCTGAGAGGGGTTTTAAAGAATGGCCAGGATTGAGCTGGGGAAATGGCTCTGTTGGTAAAACGCTTGTCATATAAGCATAAGGAACTGAATCCAGTCTCTAACACCCATGTTGCAGAGCTGGGTGTGATGCTGTGTGTTTGTAATCCCAGCTCTAGGAAGACAGAGGGAGGAGGCTGGATCCCTGGAGCTAGCTGGTCAGCTAACCTAGTCTCAAAACACGAGGAACACCGCTGCTGAGGAGAACTGCCCAAGGTTGACCTCTGACCCGAACACGCACAAAGGAAGCAATTAATTAGTCAGTCGATTAAAAATAATGGCCAGGATTTGGATTTCAGACAGGAGTCATAAAACAAGTTGAGGACAGGCAGTCTTGTGTGTAAATGAGACAAGTGGAAAGGAAAGCCAGGTGGGACCAAATGCCAAGAGTCTCCCACTGAAATATGCTCTGCATTTCCTTGCACCATTAACCAGGACCCTTTAAAATGAAAAGTAAACCCAACGCCTTCCAGGACCTGCTTTCTTTTCAGGACAGCTGCAAAGCAGAACTGAGTATCTAGAGAGGCACCTAGTCCTGGATTCACTGCTCTGGCTCTAGGACCCTACTCCTTGCAGGAAGCCCATGGCTCCAACAGCTGATGTGGGGGAGCCCCATCAGGGCTGAATACAGCTCCCTAGGAAGAGTCACAGGCCAGGGATGAGCTGGAACATTGTACTGTGTCTTGTCTCTGCTCTGGGCCAAATGGGGAAATCCAAGAGTCTCAGAAGACGAGAGGACAGCAGGTTGGGTTCAAATCCCGGGACAGTTCTCCTTGTTCTTCCTCATGTGAGACCTCTATCTTAATCTTTAAATTGAGAACAAAACTATGCACCTCAAGAGGCGTAGGTAAACAACGGAGATTTTACAAGTTTAACTAGCCGTGGGCAGGTACTCAGAACCAACCCTTCTGCTCCTCTCTAAACACCTCCCTGTGTCTCAGCTTCCGACCTGTTAAATGTAATGGACATTGAAGAGGCTGAATTAGGTAATGTCCCCAAACTTCTGCCACTGGTCCCACTCAAGGGCCCTAAGTAGAGTCCAGGAACTTTAGTTAGAAATCAGAATCATTTTTTCTTTTATTTTCAATAATGAAAACACACACATACACACACACACACGACCATCCACTAGTAGCACACACTTAGCACATACTTAGGATGAGCACACACATCCCAACATCACCCCCTCTTAGCCACCCTTAGTTTCCCCATTTGGTGACATGTGAGAGAGGCCAACCACTTCCCCTCTGCAAGTGCCCACTAGGTTGGGAGGACAATGCCCAGCAGAGGGCGCTCCAAGTGTAACCTCCTGGCCGAGGTCCTGGAGAAAGGCAATAGACCAAGGAAATTTCTAGTGGAAAAATAAAGGAAGGATTCCAGGTTTACGAAACCCAGACTTTGAAAAACAAAACTGCAGATTTGTCTCGGAGTTACGGAAAAAAAACGCCACAGCCACAGTCAGATTTCCAGGAAACTCTTGGTGAAGACTGGGTGAGGCTGGCACAGGACAGGCAGAGGGAACTCGGGGTGGCCCAGCATTGACTCAGATGCCCTAGGAAGTGAGAGATGAGGGCAGTGCATGCCAGAGCACGGGTATGCACACACTCTTGGGCATAATGGGTTATGTATGTTTATGCGTACTATATCTGGATGCATATTTGTGTGCAACTAACTGCTAGTACAATCCCTCGAGTTATTTATTGCGCGATTTCTATGTTCTTTTCGCAACAGTGATTTAAAAAGGTACCATTGCTAAACTCATGAGGCTTAGCAAACTAACAGTTAGTTTAAGTTTGGGCGTCTGAGAGGCAGCTTTAGCTAGCCCACTAGCTGCATGACACTTGGCAACTTCCTCCACATCTGCTCTTCTCAGATGAGAAATGTAAGTATTAAGCCAATGTCCTGGGAGAGAGCATGCATGTGTCAATTTTCAGTGGTGGTCATCATCATAAATCCACATCTGGATAAACACTTAGAATGTGTGTAGCCTGGGTGAGTGGCAGCTAATCGTGTCCACACCTTCACTCATGCTGTGTTTATGGAATGCCAGGTCCCCAGAGGTCTCACACAGTGGTCCACAGACAGGAAGTGTGGACAATCTCATGTGGTTTGAGGGGCTTTGGGTTGTTGTTGTTTGGTTGGTTTGTTTTGACTTTTGTTCGTGGTGTGTTCTTAAAAATCACGATATCACAGGAAAAAAAATCTAGATTTCCAGTTTCATTGACAGCTTCGGCAGCTGTGATCATGTCTGTGCCTGCATGCCACAGCTATGACTTCTCAATAGACGTGTCCTTCCCAGGGGTGCCCCACCCTCTCTCACCTGGTCGGTTCCCAGGGCAATGCTTGGAGGGGATCCATGGCAGCTCAGGGGTGCTTGTGTGCAGACATGTTCTCTGGGAAGGAGGAGCAGGACATGGCCAGGAGCTAATGCTGGAGAGCTGGCCTCCCCTATCCACTCTGGTCTCAAAGGAGGACAGAGAGTGCCTGTCTGCCCTCCATGGAAATCTGTGGCTATGAGCCAGACACTAGTTACAGAAAATAGTTGGCAAAATGCTTGCCCTGGTAGCCTAAGGACTTGGGTTTGGATCCCTAAGACCTACATAATGAGCTGGGCACAGCAGCAAGCACCTGTAATCCTGGCACTAGGGAGATCCCTGGAGCGTACTGGCCATGAAGAGAGAGAGAGAGAGAGAGAGAGAGAGAGAGAGAGAGAGAGAGTTAAATACATTTTGGAAGCCCACAAATGTGAAGCCCAGGAATGATGGTTTCCTGGCTCACTAGGTCCTCTTAGGATGACAAATCTATTCTAATATTAACTGTGCTCCCACTGCATGTAAGAGGTAGGCTAGGGCATGCATGGGCCTACAGAGACATTTCTGTCCTGCCCCCTTGGCTCTCAGGGTCCCGTCTTGAAGTAAGGTCACCTTCTGAGCAGAAATGAACGCAGCACCAAAAATAGATGGTATTACTGAGACATTCTAGAACAAAAGGCAAGGAGGCAGAAGATGTGTCTGGCCCTTAGACAGACTATGCAAGCTGGGCTCTCTCTCTTTCTGGGCTTCCCATTCCCCTGTGTAAGGAAAAGAGGTCAGAAATGATGAGCAAGCATCACCTGCCTGGCCCCCCGTTTTGAATTCTTTGAGGAGTAAAGGCCACTGCCCTGATTCTCAGTCTTATACTCCCACCCTGCATTTCTGGTCCAAGTCTTGGCTTGTGCTGGGAATTTGTCTAGCTTGAGCTGTAAGAGGAATCCGTTGTAGGAGTGATTACACATAGCTTCCTTCAAAAAAAAAAATTCATAGTTCAAAAAGACTAGGCCTTTAGTAGAACCTTTCAGCATTTTCTTACCATGGTTCCTGGTACCATTATAAGCCCAAATATGGAAAGCAACTCCTGAACTGGTGGGTTGTACCCCTTCCACAGCATCAGGGTTTGAATAATAAAGGATACGATGAGAAACTTCTCCCACTCTTTAGGGGGACATGTGGTACAAGGATGGAGAGCCTCTCCTCCATTGCTGCAGGGGAGCAGAAGCAGGTGTCCAGTTTCTAAGAACAGCCTCCTCACACCTTGTGTGATGGCTATTCTTGATTGTCAAGTAGACCACATCTAGAATTAGCTAAAACCCTAAGCTGGCAGGCACACCCATGAGGGATTTTTATAGGATCATTTGAGGCTGGAAGAATCTCCTTAAATCCATATCTTTTGAGGTTAGAAAATACACCTTTAATAATCTGCACCACACCTTCTAGTGCTCTCTCTCTCTCTCTCTCTCTCTCTCTCTCTCTCGTGTGTGTGTGTGTGTGTGTGTGTGCGTGTTTATGCTCATTCTCCCCCTTGCTGTTAAGTCCATTTCTTCACTGGCATTAGAGTCTATTTCTTTGGCATTCTGGTGTATACTAAAGACCAGCTGAGACATCCAGCCTCTTGGACTGAACACTACTGGATTCTTGGACTTTCCACTGGTGGACAGTCACTGTTGGACTAGCTGGTCCACAGCCCATAAGCCACCCTAATAAATCCCCTTTCTCTGTATATAGATTTATTCTATAAGGTCTGTTCCACTGAAACAGTGGTTCTCAACCTTCCTAATGCTGTGACCCTTTGATACAGTTCCTCATGTTATGGTGACCCCCAACCATAAAATTATTTTCATTGTTACTTCATAACTACAATTTTGTCACTGTTATGAATTGTAATGTAAATATCTGTGTTTTCTGAAGGTCTTAGACAACCCCAATAAAAGGGTTGTTCAACTCCCAATAAAAGGGTTGTTCAACCCCAATAAAAGGGTTGTTCAACCCCAAAGTGGTGGCAACCCACAGGTTGAACACCCTGGCCGATACACTTTATTTTTCTCCCTGAGACTGAGTCTTCAGAAGATGATGTGCCAGAGGACCATCAGATTGCATCCTGCTTCCACAAGATGCCAACAGCTGCTGACTTAGAACATAGGCCCCATTCTTCTGCACTTGCCAGCAGCCAGCAAAACTGTGACTCACACAGTGTGGAGTAGCAATTTGGAGACCCCTGCCGATGTTCCCACCATTGGGAGACAGTCCATGAAAGAAGGAAAAAACAGTCACAGAACATGGTGCATGGGTCACCAGAGAAGGCAAAGAGAAATGAGTTGGATTAAGGCTGTCCCCAGTGTGGACATCTTGGGATTGTTTTTATTTGTCAAGCTCTTTCCCTGGACCTTGCTACCTGTTGTAACCTCTGGCTTTGCCACCAATTGAACCAGGTTCCCCAAAGTAAAGACTCTGAGACTGAATTTTTTTTGAGACTGAATTTTTTTAATTGTTTTATTTATTTAAGTATATAAGTACACTGTATCTGTCTTCAGACACACCAGAAGGGAGTATTGGATCCCATTACAGATGGTTGTAAGCCACAGTGGTTGCTGGGAATTGAACTCAGGACCACTGAGCCATCTCTCCAGCCCTGAGGCTGAATTCTTTATAAATAAATGCCTAGGCCAATAGCTTTCACCCTAATCCCCAATTAGCTCCTATTTCCATAATCCCATTACCAGTCCTTCAGTTTCATGTGTCTCTCCCCATCTGTGTTTTGGTGCATTTCCCATGCCTCCCACTCTCCCAGAATCCTCTCTATGTACCGGAACTTCCACCTCCCTATTTCCTGCCTAAGCTAATAGGCCAACAACATTTTATTGACAAGTGAAGCTTCCATACATTGCACAAAAGATTCCATTTACAGCCTGCTCCTGGGGGTGGTGTACTCTCCATGCCGTCTGCATCACCTGCGAAGTGCCCGGTCAACAGTTATCTGAGAAAACCCCAGGAAGCCAGTGCTTAGACTGCAGAGAACTTCTGCAGGGCTTGGCATTTTTAATTTAGAATCCGGATCTATTGAGATAGGAACAAACACCAGACACAGAGAGTCTCTCTACCTTCAGCAAACCCACACTTCTTTTCTTTTTAATGTTTTATTAGCACATCATTTCTAACTTTAACAATACTTGAAGGATAATGTCAAAGACAAATTTAATGTTTTCTGATGATTACATCATCCTTAACTATTTTTTCCTAAAGTAAAACATGTATTTACTTGTGTCTGTGCACACACATACATGTACACACACACACACACCACAGCAGTGAACATGTGAAGGCCAGGGAACATCCTGTTCAAACCTGCTCTCTTCTTCCACTATGGAGATCCTGGGATCTAACTCAGTTTGTCAAGCTTGGTGGCAAGCACCTTTGCCCACAAAGCCATCTCACTGGCCCTAAAGTAAACTTTCTACAGACAGCCTTGTCAGGTCTCACTGACAGAAGAGAAGCACACAGGCACACCTAAGCCTGGGCAAACTAGGAAACAACACGGAAGCAATGGCAGCTTCCCCGCCAGGCCACACTTGGATTCATGCCATGTATCCATAAGCCTCGTTTCTTATCATTTGATATGCCCTTAGATTCTGCTGAAACAGAAAAGGGGAAAACATTGGAAAATGGGAGTTTAAAAATTTCTAGTTATGTAGAGCACGAATGCCTTTAACCATCACCTAAGCAAGCACACCACAATAAGCTCTGGCTCTTCTAGTTTCTCTGAGCCCATTGAGTGTTTTTCTGATCTGCTGTGAGCAGCAGTTGTGTAAACTCCTGAGACTCTGCCCCCTGCATTGCAGAACCCAGCACTTGCTCTTCTAATTGGTTGTTGCTGGTGGCCCCCGCAGCCATCTGCTTAACCAAAAGTCCTGGCTCATGAGTCAGACTTCAGCAGAGGTTAAGCTGGTAGTGACTGGAAGGCCCTCCTGTTTGTGTCTTTTCTGACTTGAGCTTTGGCTGTGAAAAGAAAGAGCAGGAAGGTGGGGTGGGGGTGGGGTCTTGACTCTGCTCAGTACAAGCAATCAAGGCCACTCTGGCTCTGCACTTCAAGAAGGGTAAGCAAACAGGACCATGTCAGATGGATGCTTTGGGCTGTGTGGATTCATTTACTTCCTTCTGCACTTTGTCCAGTTCTGGGAGACAGCCACCAGGGCACCAGGTCCTTGCCTGTGTAGCCTTTACCACTCACCCCCATCCCTCTGACTTAATGAATCTGTGTCTTTCAGGGGCTGGGCTCTCAAAAGTGCCCTCTAAAATGGAAATGTGGATCCAGGTGGTTTGGGGTCAGCAGTTTGATAAGGAAATGTCAAGAGTTAAGAAGCTGAAGAACAGGCTTGCGTGTTAGATAGGGATATGGAGTCAGGTGCCCCCACATTCCCAACTGTCCCCCTAATGATGTCAGCAGGCAAAGTGTTGTAGGAAGCATAATTTCCATCCTGTAACTTTGTCACTGAACAAGGAAGGAAACTGAGGCCCATAGTGGGAGAACAATGTCAGGTTTGATTTCAGCTTTGTCTAGGATCACAGTAGAAAAACAATGTATCCAGAGGTGAATGCCTACCCTTCCCAAGGCTACCAATCACTGGCTTTTTGACTTGAGCCTAATTATGCACCTCAAGGCGTCAATTTTCTAAACATGTGAACGAGATTTGTTCAGAGCCACGACTGACATCAAATTAAAGGGAGCCACTTATTCTCGTTGCTGTACTTTTACCATGACCACAGACCCCAGTGTTCCAGGCTGGAGCAGAAGGCTGGTAACTCAGGCCAGTGTAAAGTCTTCCTTCTGTAGCAACTCAGTCATGAAGTACAGGAAGTGAAGGTGAATGTGTGGGCCAGGGGGAGGGGAGGGGCAGGGACTGCAGAGGCAGGCCAGCCACAGAGAGAATCCCCTTCCCACAGCTGGGACCTGAGAACATCTAATTCCATGCATCATTTGCTGATTTTGTTTCAATGGGAGGCCTAGAGCGATCCAGGTGGCAGCAGAGGGAGCAGCCTGTGTACAGACTCCTGGCTGCCTGTTCTGCTTAGTTCTCTCTTCTCCCATCAGCTTGTGTAGTTGGGCTCTTTTTATTGAGAGTATATGAAAATAAGACCTTGTGGACAGACAAGGTTTGAAAAATCCAGTGTGTTTCATGATCATTACGGTTATTTTCTGCCTTTAAAAAAATAAAAAAACAAACAAACAAGCAAAACACCTAACCAAGCAGAGGTGGTACATGCCTGCAATCTTAGCCCTCAGAAGGCAGAGACAGGTGGATCTCTAAATTCAAGTCCAGCCTGGTCTACAGAGTGAGTTCAGGACAGCCAGGACTTCATAGAGAAACCCTGTCTCAAAAAAAAAAAACAAACAAACAAAAACAAAAATAAAACAAAAGTCTCTAAACTGGGTTGGGAAAGACAGTTCATTCAGTAAAGCACTTTCCACACAGACTTAAGTACCTAAGGCCACACCCTGGAGCCACACAAAAACAATATTCAGCACGGTCCTGGGCACTAATGCTGGAGACAGGAATCTGCTGACCTCTGGAGCCTGTTCACCAGCCTTCCTGGGTTCATCTTCCAGCCCCAGGTCCCAGTAAGAAATCCTGTCTCTATAAAACAAGATGGACAGCTCCGGGATGGGGGTGAGGGGATGACACCCAAGGCTGACCTCTGACCTCCATCCACTCATGCACCTGAACACAAAACACAGAGGGAGAGACCAAAAATATCTATAAACTCTTATGTCTTGCATTTTCTACTTAAGGGTTCATTTACATCCCCCTTCTCAGAAAACAACTATTTGAGTGCCAGTTTTCTGCTCTGTGTCCTAGAATTGGACCATAAATCTTCCTCTAGGAAACAGCGTCAGACACTTGGAAGCAGTTCTAGAGCATTCATCTGTGTCCTATGCTCCTCTTCAGTGCACAGTGACTCACAACCAGTTAATTACCCAGCATCCCCCTTGCCATTGAGCCCCCCCAACTGCATGGCAACTGCCACAAACTCTATATGAACTGTAGAAAGCCAGGCAGTCCCTTTCAGTGTCAAAGGGCTGACTGCTGAGGAACTGAGACAGAACTTGGGACTGAAACGTTTGCGGTTCGGTGCCTCTGAGATCCAAAGGAACAGGTGTGGGGAAGTGGGTGGAGGCATACATGATCACGTGCTCACACGATCACTGCTTCTCTGCATAATCATGGATAACCTTCAGCTTCTGATCCTCTTTGCCCGTCTTCTGGCTGCTACAATTACAGGTGTTTGACTCCATGCTCAGTTTCCTGTGGTGCTGGGGAGTGAAGTCAGGTCCTCCCAAGTACCAAGCAAATACTTGATCAGCTAAGCTCCGCCCCGCGGCCCACATCTGTTTTCCTGATCCTCCCACGCAGACCCAGTCATAGACTACCAGATATGAGACCTTGGCCAGGGAGACAATTCCTCTTTTAAAACTTCTTTTTAGAAAAGTAAAGCAAGTGCCCTGGGTAGAGGCGAATGGTCTCCAAAAGGTTTTTTTTCTTTCTGAATCGAAAGCTTCATCCGTGCTTGGCTTTCGATTTCCGCTGCCTAGCTGAGCCCTGGGCACTTAGTGGTCCTTCGGTGATGCCTCCTCTGTTTCAAGAGCCCCCAAAATTAAGCCGGATGACTACAGATGAGTTTTTGGTACTTTCCGAAATTAAACTATTTCCCTTGGTAAATTTCCAGCATATGAACTCACTCATCTGAAAACAGGATGTGGCACATGAAGTGTGAGCTCAGACTGCCTGCTCTTTTTTTCTTTACCCTAGGGCAGAAAGGAAGGAGGGGTGGGAGACAGGTGGGACCAGAGAGGGGATCTTACAGCACCCACGTTTGAGAAATGTCACTTCACCAATTGTACTTGAGACTCAGTGACTTCTATATGCAAGAGGTAGATCAGCCATTAAAGCTAGGGTCACAACCAAAACTATGAGGGAACCTGTGAGTTTTAATGTCAAGGACACAAGGAACTCATAGAATCTTTTACTGTTAGAATTCAAAGGCCCACATCGGACTGAGTGGTGTATGACTGAGATTCTAGCACTTGAGAAACTGAGGCAGAAGGATTACCAATTCTAAGCCAGCCTAGACTACATAGCAAGACCCTGTCTCAAAAAAAAACATTAAAAGCAAACGAATGGAAGACCCTTAGAGGTCACCTCTGACCATGCTTGCACAGGTCACAGGACCTCTGACCATGCTTGCACAGATCACAGGGGTTGTGTTTTGAGGGTTCCTGAGACACAATACTTGTCTTCAGGCAGACATCCCCTTACAAGTCAAACCCCAAAAGTCTTTTTTCCACCAGCCTGCCAAAGGCTGCTTAGCAACACCTGCCTGCCAGAAACCTGAAGCCAACAGCAGACCTGCTGTGGGCGGGGATGTACACACCTCCCATGTCCAAAACAAAAGCCCAGCCTGTAATATCAGCACTTGGGAAACTGAGGCAGGAGCATGGCTTAAAGTTTAGTGTCTGCAAGGCTACACAGAAAAACCATGTCTCAAAACAAACAAGCAAACAAACAAACAAATACGGTTAGAAATCAAGTGAGGAACCCAAACCAAATTAACCAGATAAAGAACCACTCACTGACTGTTAGACCACGAGGCAGTAGACATCTGAGTACAGATGGTGTCCTTGTCAGATTGCTGGTTTGCAAAAATTACACCATTTTGTTTGTTTGTTTGTATCTTTTAAACTAAACTGGTATCCTGACATTAAATTCCCTAACTCTTTGGAGTGTGTGTGTGTGTGTGTGTGTGTGTGTGTGTAATACTATGTGTGTCTAGCTTTAAAAAGCATAACCACTTCCCTGCTTCACCCAGTTTTTTTAGCGTCCAATGACAAGATAGCTATACTATCTCACTGCCATCTTCACCGTTCACAGAGATTGACAGAGCTTGCAGGGTGCTGGGCTTTTTACAAGAATCCACTGTGGTAAAGCTTGCTGCTTTTCCGCTCACGCCCTGCGGAATTTCAGCCTGGAGCTCAATGGTGTTTGTGTGCTGAATATCTCCCGTGTGCAGCCACTGAACGAGTGCTAGGAGTTAGCTAGCGCCAGGACCCCAGCAGAAGCAATCCGGCTCTCAGTTTCCTTGAGGGAGGAGCACTCGGCCCGCCCCTAGACGGCCTAGGAAGCCAGCCCAGCTCAGTCCCTCCCGCCTGCCTAGGCCCTGCTTCCTTTGGCTTTCGCCAACCGGGTTCTCTGCCCCCAAGGACGTTCCTGCCGGGTGCGAGCAGGAGGCGGCGCGCAGGTTGGTTGCCCGGCACCCGCAGGTTCCCCAAGTAGGAGCATCTGGATGCTCATGCTGCGGAACCTGCCGGGATTCTCAGTCCCTCTCCCTTCCTGAGCGGTGCCCTGGTCCTGAAGCTGTCACTTCAGTTCTGCCCTCAGCTCTGAGCTGAGGATGTGGCTGATGTGGCTGAAGGAAAGGGGGCGGGCAGACAGGGGGTCATAGGTAAGCGACTGGACAGCGTGTCCAGGCTATGGGCAACATGTGTGCCACGGGCACTGCCACGGAGACGTGTGGAGTGTGGCCCAGCCGCGTTCCCAAAGACTAGAAAGAGGCTGAGTGGGACACCTCTGCTCAGCAGATAGATTCCCCATTCTGGGAACCATGGAGATGGGAGTATGGGAGAAAGGAGTAAGGGAGGAGATGGAGGTGGGAAGGCAGTGAAAGAGACCCATAAAGAGCCACGGAGGTGTAAAACTTAACTCTGAAGGGTGTGGAGGAAGGTGCTGTCATAGAAGGGAAAGCTAGAAGCCCACTGGCCCGTTTCTGATAGGATTGAAACTAGGGCAGGCCCGGAACATTTGACAGCGTGTGGGCCTATAATGGGGTTGAGTAGATTCCCTAGAGTTTCAGCAGCTGTGTGGACGATCTTTTTTAAAGCTTTTACTGCAGCGTGAGAAGAGAGAGTAGATATGGAAGAGGAATTTGGGATAAGAGCCAAGCTCATTGTAAAGCGCAGGTCTGAGCTCAGTCCTTCCTGCCTCAGTAGCTGTAAGGTCTTGAGCAAGGCACTCAACTTATCTGTGCCTTGGACCCCTTGGCTATAGAGTAGGGGGTCTCCAAAGATTGGAGGGAAATACTGACGAAATGCTTGTAAAAAGTACTTAAAACGAGGCTGAAAATGTGGCTCAGTAAGCAAGCACTTGTGCACCTTGGGCTTGACCCCAGTATGGAGAAAAACAAGCCACTTAACTGGCAGCACTGAGCCTGTTGTCTTACTCCATAGCCACGTGGGAGTATTCTAATGCTGATCGCAGGAGCTCGGAGATTTGCAGTCAGTGAGGGGTGAGGGGAATGGGACAAGAGAAAAGGACCCAGTAGCTAGATGGAGCAGAAGGTTGGGTCCAAACAGGAGAAGAAAAGGACATGTGGGGGTGCCGGGGTTTGTTTTTCAGGCTGAGGATTGGATTTAAGGGAATGCCTGTCTGAGAGTAGGGAAGGAGATGCAAGAACATCTTTGCCAATAACCACTAGATGTTCTGGTATCATCCCAGGCATGGTAGACCACTGAGTTTATCTAGACTTCCTATCAGTGTCTAACTTGACCTGACCACCTGAGAGGCTCAAGGAAGCTGATAGATGCAAAAACACTAAGTGCAATCTGCCATTTTAAACTTCTTTCATTGTGAAGAACAAGAAGGGTGTGGCCATCACCTGAATAAATTATCAAGATTTTTGGAGCATGTCACTTGGGCCAAGGCCTCTGCCACACCTTTGCCTACTGTGCTAGCTAGCTATAATTGCCAACTTGGCATGACCTGGGAAGAGAGTCTCAATGGGAGATTGAGACTCAGAAACATTGGGTTGGCCTGCGGGCATGAAGTAGGAGATTGTCATAGTTGAGTTAACTGATGTGGGAACATTCAGCCCACTGTGGGTGGCACCATTCCCTAGGTAGGGGATTTTAAACTGTGTAAGAGTAGAGACACTGCGCTGAGTGCAAAAGAGCAAGCATCCATGCATTTGTTTCCCTCTGTCCCTGACTGTGGATGTGATTTGACTAGTTGTTTAGAGTCTTACCTTGACTCTCTACCCACCCCATCAATGATAGACTTTAACCTGGAATTGTAAGCCAAATAAATTTCCTCTCATGTTGCTTTTTGTCAGGGTGTTTTATCACAGCAAAAGAAATAAAGCTAGAACACCATCTCATTTGATCACCTCAGCAACTGGGTAAAATAGACATTTTTTTTAATCTCCCATTTTACAGATACAGAAAGTGAGGCTCAGGCACATTGAAGACTGTGTGGTGAGTTGGGTGTGGTGAGTCTGACATGGTTAGTCGGGCATGGTGACACATGGTGGTACTCGACTTTATTCCCAGCACTTGGGGGAAGAAGCAGGCAGATCTCTGTAAGTTTAAGGCAAACCTGGTCTACTTAGCAAGTTCTAAGCCAACCAGGGCTGCATAGTGAGATCCTATCTCAAAATAAAAAAATAAGTATTAAAGTACCATATGATGGATCCTTCATCCCATTGCAGACCTGTCTGGGCTCAAAGCAGCATGTATGCACATCTACAAGCCCTATGGCAGTTTGATTGGACTGAAAGGTATACAGAGGTCATTTTGTCATAAGACAACCTGATGCTCTGACACACATCCCAGGTTCGGCAACTTCACCGTGCTGCCTCCTTCTTACCTCTTCCACATTAGAACAACACAGCCCTGGTTTGGCTCCCGTTGCTCCACCACAGGCTGTGCCTCCTTGAACCCCACACCTTGCTTCATTGAGCTGTAGGCAGCCACAGAAGGATTGTAAGGCTCGCAGGAGAAAGTCTGCCCAGCACACAGTCAGCCGTATGTTTTCCACGTTCCCATTTCACGCACTCATGGATCTCCAGTCTGATAGGCTGCTGAGAGCAGACCCTCATGCACCTGGACTCCTCCTCTAGTGCTCTCAACAGGGAAGTGGTGGCTCCTGACCAGACACACAGCCGCCTATGACTTCCTGAGTGGGGCTTGGGAGGAAGACGCTGCTGAGTCTGAGGTGCGGAGGTCTTGGGCTTAAGTGAGGTAGAGCCCTGTTCATTTGTCACCATCATGACTCATGCACAATGCCACAGGCAGGGTGGGGTCATCGGAGGCCTTTCTGCTGCCTCTGGTTGCCTCAGTCATAGACCCTAGAGACCACTTGTCGCAATCCATTTTTTTTTTCGGACATAGAGTAGCCAAGTAACAGTGTGAGAAAGTGACATTTACCTGAGGCCACCCAGATACCCTGGAGGACCCAGAACTTGAATTTTGGACCCTGGGGATTCCCATGAGAAAGGTGAGCTCCATTGTCTCAGAGAATTCTACGTAGCTCAGAGGTACTAGGGGACAAGACCTTGGCCTCTCCACCGAGGGCTCTGGGAGGAGATAGAGGAAGCTAGCAGCAGCCTGTGGTTCTCAGGCAAAGGAACCGTGACCCTGCAGAACCAAGCCTACTCTCTTCCTCTGACTCTGTCTCTTGCTCTTTCTCACTCTAAAAAACGTCTGGACACTCCTTAAAGTTTTCAGCTTCTGTCCAGGGGATTTTTTTAACCACAAAGGGTAATTCCTACTCCACCCTTACTTTGACTCAGCTATGACGTCGTACCACACAAGCCAGAGAGAAGATAAAGTCACCAGAAAGGGTAGCCTGGGGCCAGAACCCACCTCTCTGTACAGACTCCACAAGGCTGGCCCTCTGCTCTACTTGACAGACCTTCAAGCCACCTGAAACCCCAAGATGGCCTCCAGCTCAGCCCCTGATGAAAACGAGTTTCAATTTGGTTGCCCCCCTGCTCCCTGCCAGGACCCACCGGAGCCCAGAGCTCTCTGCTGCACAGCCTGTCTCTCTGAGAACCTGAGGTGAGGGGGGCAAAGAGCCAAGGGCCGGAGGGAAAGACTGCCAGGGAGAAACCCCTGTTGGGATACAGGGCTGAAGGGAACTGATGACTGTGAACAGGTAACTTCACCTCTCTGGGCCTAAATTTCTACACTCTTTTCTTCTGAATACTGCCCCCACCCAGGGCTGTGGGTGGATGGATCAGTAGCCACAGAAAGCTGTCAGTCACCAGGCGGTGGTGGCGCACGCCTTTAATCCCAGCACTTAGGAGGCAGAGGCCGGCGAATTTCTGAGTTCGAGGCCAGCCTGGTCTACGGAGTGAGTTCCAGGACAGCCTGGGCTATAGAGAGAAACCCTGTCTCGAAAAACCAAAAAGAAAAAAAAAAAAAAAAGAAAGCTGTCAGTCAGTCCAACTACTTTTAAGGTAGAACTTTAAGCATCACTCAACCACTTACTGTGTGGCCTGACTGTGGACCTTGTATGTCTCCAAGCCTCAATGTCTTACCTGTGAAGCTGTTTTCTGCCTCACACAATTGTTACAAGACTCCATCAATAACATTCCTAGAACTTCTTACAATAATGTGTGGGCCCCCTTGGCAAATATCAAGCTGTGAAAAAACAAACAAACAAATAAATAAACAATGTTGTTTTATTAGACCCAGTTAAAGGGAACAAAGATACGGTAGGATATACATTTATGCTTAAAGAATAAATAACTGTATCAATAGCAGAATTAACACCCTGCCTTGAGCAATTGCTATGCACCTGCTGTGTTCCCTGTCCCCGTGCCCTCACACCACCTTGCGGAAGGCAGTACAATCACTGCTCTATTGCATAGATGAGAACTCCAAAGTCTCCCAGAGAGATCAAGTCGCCTTGCCTCCTGTGACTTTCCTGGTGAAGATATTCCTAAATGGCTTTGAGCCACAATCACAATCTTTACTTTGGGACATTACCGTGTAAGAATGTGAGGAAACTGAGTCAGTCAAATGAGAAGTCCACATTCGGTGACTGAGGGCAGGAGGCTGCAGGAGCAGGGCCGGAGGTTGTGGCTGTGGAAAGGCCAGGGGCAGGGGAGGAGGCCACAACTGATAGGTTTCCTGGCCAGCTGATGCTCTGGGCTCATATCGGGTTCCTTGACCCACAATCCACTGAAAACCTAGCAGAAGAGCGAGCAGAAGCTGCCTGGAGCGTGCAGGCAGGGCCCTAGCCTGAGGTGCTCTGCTCTGGATTTGCCTGGATATCCTATAGACTCTGTTTCCTCACCTAGAAAGTGGTTTGGACACTCACTGTCAGTCAGAGCTATGTCCCATGGCTCTGAGGCTAACGCCCATTTCCAGTAGATAGACTTTGAGTTCTCTTCTTGTTCTACTAATTAGGCCAAGATCTCCTGCCATGGCCAAAAAAGAAGACACCAGAACCACATACAGGGTACTGAGAAAAATATATGGAGCTCCAAGCCCAGAGTCCCTTGCCTAGTCCCTTGGGATTGGACATATTGGGGGGGGGGGTATTCAAAATTTTTGTAAACTTGGAAAAGGCAAGTCAGAGCATGAGTGATACTTCTTCCAGAAGAGACCCTGTAACCAGGCGCTTACATGGGCATTTCTACAGTGGGACAACCACACCATGTAGATGAGGAAGGGACTGTCAGGTGAAGGCAAGTGGAGCTGCAAAAGCAAGCTTCAGGAAACAGTGGATGCCCGGGGCTTCAAAGGCCTTGGCAATGGGCCTCTAGGATCGTGGAGTTACTGCAAGAGGCAAGGTCCATGGCAGGTGGCAGCAGGGTGTGGTACCTTATTTGAGAGACTTTCTTCGTATTTCCCCAGAGATGAAGAGGATCGGATCTGTCCTAAATGCAGAACAGACGACCTTCAGCCTGTGAGCCCAGGAAGCCTTCTGACTCAGGAGAAGGTACGTTAGCATACAAGGAAGAAGGCCTGTCCATCTTTTGGAGATTGATGGGATGTCTCCATCTGTGTGGGATCACTAGAACCCATGTAATAATAGCTCTGTGTGTGAAGAGACACATGGATCCCTGGGGCTCACTGGCCAGCTGGCCTACCCTACATAGTGACTTTCAGGCTAATTGGAACTTTGTCTCAAAAGAAAATGAAAAAAAAAAGTAGGGTAGCTGTCCCCTGAGGATCAACTCCTGAGAAAGTGAAGGAAGAGAGAAGTGGGGAGGGGGGATTCAGCTAGGTATATGCAAAGCAGGTAGTTGCCCATAGGGCCCCTGACTGGTGCAGCTCTCCTTTATCTTGAGCCTACAATGAGTTTGCTTTCTGAGCAAGGCAAGGTGCTCACAGTGGTGGGAGCATATCACCCTAAGACACCTGACAGACTCTGACCCTTTTACAATTGGAACCACCAAGACTAAACTACAGCAGGGGTCTATAACCTCACTCCTTGACCAAATCCAGCCCACCTCCTGGTTTTATATGCAGCCCACAGGATAAGAATGGTTTATATGCTTCTAATTGATGGCAGAAATCACATTTAGGAACTCATGAAGATGCTATAAAATGCAAAGTCTATGTCCACAAATAAAGTTTTATTAGCATTTAGCCACCTTCACTCTCGTGTGTTATCTGTGGCTGCTTTCTCCCTACAGGAGAAGAGTTGAACACTCATAATAAAAACTTCAAAACCCCAAAATATCTCTGGCCCTTGACTTGAGAAAGTCAGCCAGTTCCTGATACAGAGAGAAGCCATTTTCAGATCACCTCTTGTGTGAGCCAAGCTGTGATTCCAGGAGTAGAAGGACCTTTGGAAGGGGCCAGAAAGACATACTTATTCAACACAGCCTTGAAATCTACCCCATCCCCAAGCTGGAAGGACCTTCATGGGGTGCCTGTGTAGCACAGAGGTTTTCAGATCCCACCAGCTCATGACCAAATGACAAAAGTATAGAAATATATTCAGTCTTATAAGTTCAATTATCTCCACTTAGAGAGTTGATCTTTACTCTGAGTGTTTCTTTCCTTTATATTTCTTTGTGGAAATGACATGAAGGTAGCTGAGAGTTTGTGGTAAATCTTTTACTAGATACAGAAAAAGGATAGCAGTCTTCATGCTAATGTCACAATTCAAATCCCAAACAAAATTGTGTGAGTCCAAAAGTCCAACCACATAGAAGCCTCTTGGTTTACATGTGAGAAAGACACGCTGGGACTTTGAATGCCAGAGCTCCTCAGCGGCCAGCATCTCTGCTTGGTCATCCTCTCTGTCCCCACGGTAAGACAAATACAGGCTGCTTTTAGCCAAAGCTCCCTGTAGCCTATAGATCTTCCGTGTGCAGGGATGGGTTTACATCCCTTGGTGTGTGGCTAAAGGCAAAGCTAAACTCTATTTCTCCCTTGGTAAAATGCTTGGAGATGCTAAGTTGATTCTAGAAGGTTCTTCCCAGGACCTGTGACATCTGAGTCATAGGTCAACAGCTGCTAGAACTCCCCTTCCTCCTACCCATTGGTCCAGATGTAGTAGGGGTTCCACACCTATCCCCTTCCTCTGCACCAGTCCCTGTCATTCAGAGAGTGCAGGGACTTCCTGCCCTGCCCAGAGCTGACTGAAGGGCTTTCCCTTCTATTTCTCAGCAGCCCTCTCCACCCCTCCCCACACACCCCCAACCTCTGGTGGACTCTCAGACAATAATAAGGGTCAGTTCATTTCCATGGAAGAACTTCTGAGTCTCCCTGTTTGGCTGTCTTTGGACCAGCTACCACATGGGAACAGACCTTACTGTGGGCCTCTGTGCCCCATGAGTACAGCACAGGGAATAGGCTGTATACTTTCCAAGGCTTGTTTAGTCCTTTCCTTTCTGGAAAATTAAAACACACCACTTATATAAATGTTAGGTAACACTGGCCAGATATACTTTAATGCCACTTAATCTGGCAGCTTTAATATTTTCGACTTTATGAAGATAAAACCCAATGCAAGCAGGTTTGGATGGAAGAAGCACGGGGAGCCAGGTCTCTTACCTAACCCATTTTTTTTCTCCTTCCCGAGCCTGTAAGAGACTTGAGGGATGCCCAGGGCTCTGCAAGGGCACAGGTTGAAATTCACTGCCTTGAAATGAACAAAGTAAAAGGCTGGAGAGATGGCTCCGTGGTTAAGCTTGGTGGACCACAGGCTAGTTACAGCAGGGATAACTCTGCTCCTGCCCCTGATGGGAACTTTAGAGGACTTTTGACCTAAGGAAAGTGACTAATACTAAGCCAGTCCTTTCTTCGCATATGGTCACATCCACAATTGTCTGTGTGTCTGAAAGTACTTAGAAGATAGAAACTGGGCAGGGAGGCCAGGCTGGAGAGTAGATGAGTTCAGTCCGAGGTGCCTATCTCACACACCCTCTCCACATCTCCGCACCAGCTACTTATCAGCCTGTTATTGTCATCCTGAATGCATGATAGATCAGTATTTCCTTACTAAGGGCCCAGTTACCAACATAGCAAGCAAATATCAGAAGGTCAATGATAACTTAGTTAAGAGGGGCCATTCTCGACTGGAATGATCTTCCTGAACAATCGACTGTGGGGTAGGAGACAAACCAGGGGCTTGGGGCTGGGGAAGGGCTGGGCAGATAAAGGGTGCCTACTGTGTGAGTATGGGGACCCATGTTCAAATCCCCAGCACCTGTGTTTTTTAAAAAAGGGTTGGGTTTAGCCATGCATACCTGTAACACCAGCACTGTAAAGGATAGAGACAGAAGGATCACTGGAGCTTGTCTACCAGCCTAGCTCTAGTTCAGTGAGAGACCCTGTCTCAAGAGATGAGTCTCAAGGTGGAGAGTGGTAGTGCAGGTATCTGATGTCCTCTTCTGCTCCCCATTGACACCTGGGAGCACACATACAGCACACACACACACACACACACACAAATCGGGAACTAGAAAATAACATTTGATTCTTTTTGCTGAGACCCTCCACCCTCCACTCCCCACACAGGAAACTGTTTCTCGCACTTTCTTCCCCCTGAGGTTCAGTCAAGAAGATTGACTGTGGCTCAAGATAATGCATGGCTTTTTCTCGAGCCTCAAATGACAGGAATTTAAGCCGTGAAGTCCAACTTCCAGTGTGTACATATAGTGGGCTCCTGCCAATGGGGTTATGTCTAGGAAATATGTGACACTATAAAGCGACCCCCACACCCATATATTGGGTTCTGGCCACAGCACCGACTCCTTTTTTATTTGTGCTGAGCTGAAGCAGACTTCCTTTGAGGAAGGCCAGTCAGTAGCCTGTTCTTAGGGTCCCAGTGTGTGAGTAGACACTAAATCATGTCTCTCCTGCATCTTTCCCCTGTCTCTGTATCTGTGTTCTCTGAAGTGTGATAACCAGTGTGAGCTCCCCGTCCTTACACTCCTAAACCGGGCAGTTCGCATCTATAATCTTGGCAATTCAGTGGCATCCTGGCGGTCCTGTTGATTTATCATCGATAGGCATTATATCAAGGCCCAAGGCAAAGAAGCTGCTGGTATCTCGATCTAAATCATGGGGGAAAGCTGTTCTCCAATGACCTGCTTCAGTCACCCGTGACATTTTCTTCATTTCAACCTCAAATAGAAAATCAGCCCCAAATGCTTCATACATGACATATGAACCTGGCAGGAACAGTCATGGGAGACAAAGACTCTGTAGACACAAAGGCTCCTGACGTGGGGGAAAGTGCCCTAGACTACCTGGGTGTACACAGAATAACCACAGGGGCCTTGTGAGAAGGAGACAAGCATCCTCAGGAGATGGGAAGGCGATGCTGACACTAAAAAATGCAGAGTAGGCCCACCAGACCAGGGCTGCATGCAGCCTCCAGAGGAACACGCCACTGCCAGCATGTCCTGGTAGACTTCTAGCCTTCAAAACCATGAGATTGTAAGTGTGAATTGTGTTAAACATGTGAGGTGTGTTTTCACACCAAGAGGCAACCACTGCTAGCACATATGTATAGTCTTCTGATAACTGTAAGATGGGTTAGGGGTATCTCATTTTGCAGATGGGGAAACTAAGACATGGCAACTTAGTAACTCTCCCAATGTCATGACAGCAACAGTAATACACACATGCACATGCACACACACATACATATACACATACACATATATATACAGCATGCCTCTGGAGCTCACACCCCTAGTGCATCATAATGAACGGGTGACTGGTGACCAAAGCTGGCAGCCTGGCTGACCCTAGTGCCTCAGATCTCTTGAGTCACCCTGCCCATCTTTCAGCATTAGTGGCTACTCATAGTAAGCTCCTGTGCAGGCCTCATCATTGGGGTGTGCCAGACATCCATGAGACCCACAGCAGGCTGCCCTACCCACAAGCCCTGCTTACCTGGGGGTACATCCCACTGTGCAGGCAATGTCTGAATTCCAGTGTTAGCTATACCTCTTTCTTCTCCTTATCCATCTGAGCACTGTCAACTTCAAGCCAAGGGTGAGGACTGTGGATGTGAAGGAGTCATAGAACCTTAGAGGGTCCTAGGTCAGACATGCCTGCATCCCTGAGCCACATATCAACAGCAGTGACCTGTGAGAGACACTTAACTGAGATGGATTCCCAGAGCCAGTGTGTCTCCCTGATGTGGCCACCCTCTGCTTGCTCCCATAGAACATCTGTTTCCTATTCTTGGTTGGGAACAGCTTGTCTCTGCAAACAAAGGGTAGTAGGGCAGGTGGGTGGGGCTTTGCTGGGCTAGGCTCTGCATCCCAAACCAACTGCATGAACCAGCTGTGAGAAAAGCAAGTCCTGTGACCTCCTGTCTGCTCAGCCTGAAGCCCTCTGGCTCCCCTCCTTCCATCTTAATCCCCTTTGATTATTCTGTCAAAACAAGTTCTCATAGAGTCAAGCTATTATTTACATGTAGGAAAAAATGTGCTCATTTTAAGTGTACATTTTGATGAAGTCCTGGTTAATGTACAAAATCAGGTGAGTCCCCACTGCCAAGAAGACAAATACTTCTGTCCTACAAAGAGCTGGTCATTGACAGCACACACAACTCCTCCAGCCTAGCATCAGGCAGCATGTCTGCTGTCAGTCAGGACCACAGGGCTTCTTCTGGACTTCTTCAGAAGGATATCCTGGAGTAGGAGGTCTTTTAACACTTGACTTCTTTCCTTTAACACAATAGCTTCAAAGTTCCTCCATGTCATAGCCAATGTTAATATTGATTCCCTTTGATGTCTGTAGAGTTCTGTAGGAAGTAGATACTTTTTGTGATCCATTTGTGGTCCATCTTGTGACTCCCTGGCTGTTCCCAAATGGTTTCCAGGTTGGGGTACACCTGCCTTTTACTACTTTCTCCCACCCTTCTCCACCTCCTTTCTTCCACTCTTTCAACCCCCTAACGTTAGATAGGAGAAAAAAAAAGGATAGAGAGAAAAGGAAAGAGATCCCTGAATAAGGTCAGGAATCAGAAAGGGGGAGATGTTTTTTGTTAGACTACTTCCTGCTGATTAGGGGTGTTAAGTTCTTTGGAGCAAGTTTGATCTTGCTGGCAGGATATCTAATTTCTTTTTTTCTTTTATTTTCTTTGTGCATGACTACTTAACAAACCATGACCAATAGCAACCAACCAACAACCCACTCCACTTCTCCAGGCCCTAGGATTTATATACCCTTTAAAAAGTCTCCAGAATTCCAAATGTCACACAATATCAGAAATTATCTGCAGCTGGCAAAATCACGCCTTTGCTAGAGCACGAGGGAAATCATAGTCAGTTACCTGGACAATCTGACAATCTGCGTGGGCGTGCCCCCATACCTAAGATTAAAATGAAAATATGTTAATATTCCTATGTTTTCTTAAAGAAATCAAAATGCCAAAATTGTCAGTACATTGGGATTGTTGTGAATTAAGTTGCTGTGTGTATTCACACACATCTCTGTGTAGACATGAGTTTCTTTTTCTCTTGATGAAGCTCCTGGGAGTGGAGTATGGTCAATTGTGACTTGTCAGCAAGTGATTTAAGTAGGGCTTGGCTTTTTATAAAACACTTCCTTGGGGCTGGGAACATAGCCCAGTTAGTAGAATGCTAATGTGGCACACAAGGCCCTGGGTTCAGTCCCCTGATCCTATACACTATGACTGTGCTACATGCTTACTTACTCTTGGCATGCAGGAAGTGGAGGCCAGAGAATCAGAAGTTCAAAGCTAGCTGAGTATGGTGGTTCATGGCCTAGCCCCAGCACTTGGGAGATGACAGAGCCAGGAAGATTTCTGTGAGTTTGGGGCTACCCTGTTCTTCATAGTGAGTTCCAGACCAGCTGGGGCTAAGTAGTAAGGCCTTTTATAATAATGATCATGAAGAGGAAGAGGGGGAAGGGGAGGGAGGAGGGAGAGGAGGAGAAGGAGGAGGAGGAGAAGGAAGTTACTTCCATAAGTTTTCCACGGTGTCTGTCCTGGCTGGACCGGCCTTGCTGTCCTTTAGTGTCAAATTTGGAGTTTTGGATTCTTTGAAAAGCGCAGAGATATTATAAGAATAGGTTTTCATTTTAATCCCAGGTGTGAAATACGGGGCTGCTTTAGATCGTTCCCAGCAGTTGTCTGTGATTTGCCTCATGCTCTCACAGGGGTGTGATTTTGCCAGCTGCAGATAGTTTCTGTGTGATGCTGGGAACTCTGGGGACTTTTTAGACAGTATGTAAATGCTAGGGCCCTGAGAGACATGGTGGGTTGTTGGTTGCTGTTAGTCATGATTTAAGTACTCATGAGCTAAGAAGAATCAAGAAGAAATTAGATATCCTGACAGCAAAGATAAAACTTGCCTCAAGGAACTCAACCCTCCCTAATCAGCAGGAAGTAGTCTAATGATAGCATTGCCCCTTCCTACCCCTGACTTTCCAGAATCTCTTTCCTTTCCTCTCTATTATTTTTTGTCTCCTATCTAGTGTCAGGGGGTTGAAAGGGTGAAAGAAAGAAGAACCCACAAAGTAGCCAAAGGGCCACCTACAGCACATTCCACTTTCACCTGCCTCTTTCTGTGATGTATGTGCTCAGCATTCTGAAGCTGGAGAGTGAGGGTTAGCTCCATTTTGCTGTGTGTCTGTGTACAGTAGGGCTCTAGTCCTCTTTCTGTAGAAGGGTTGAGACTCCTAAAGTGGAACAAAGTAGGCCAGGCAGAAGGAAAAGAGTGGGTCAAGTCTCGTACCTGACCAGTTCTGGCCTTGTTGGTTCCTGTTGCTTTGAATGAGTTCTGGGGATGCCTCCAAGCCTCCAGTGACACAGTTATCATTTCCAGGTTCACCCTGATATAGCTGAGGCTGAAATCATGTGTCCCTTTGCAGGTGTTGGCTGTTCCTTCAAGGTAAGTGACAGTATCAAATCTCTCCTTGGTCCTAGACCCTGTGTCTCTCACTCTCCAAACCTTCCCAAAACACAAGCCACTCCTATGCTAATGAGCTACCAAGCAACAAACCCCACCACTATGTCATTATTGCACCATGGGAAGCGGTTCTCACCTAAGCTCTTGTTGAAGCATCACTCAAGTGGCCCCCATGCACACCCCTCTCCATGGTCCTGAATTGTCATTATGTTGAAAGATGGTCACAATAGTGACTGGATTCATGATGCTCCCTGTGGGCACATCTAAGGACTATATTCCTGCACATGGCTCTACTCCACCTCTACTATGTACAGACAGCTACTTCCCCTTTGCTGGGATAGTGGATCTGGCTTTTGTTTGGTAGCCATGTCCCCTTGCTTGTCCCCAGGGTCTCCTACTTCTCTGTTCACTAAAGAGCCTCACTCTCTCATCAGGGAAGCTCACAGTCCATGCAGGAACACGAGGCCACCTCCCAGTCTTCCCACCTGTACCTGCTGCTGGAGGTCCTAAAGGAGTGGAAATCCTCACCAGGCTCCAACCTGGGCTCTGCGCCCATGGCACTGGAGAGGAACCTGTCAGAGCTGCAGCTTCAGGCAGCTGTGGAAGTGACAGGGGACCTGGAAGTAGACTGCTACAGGGCACCTTGCTGTGAGAGCCAGGAAGAACTGACCCTGCAGTACTTCCTAAAGGAGAAGCTGCTGGCTCAGCTGGAGGAGAAGCTGCGTGTGTTCGCAAACATCGTTGCTGTCCTCAACAAGGAAGTGGAGGCTTCCCACCTGGCACTGGCCGCCTCCATCCACCAGAGCCAGCTGGACCGAGAGCACATCTTGAGCTTGGAGCAGAGGGTGAGTGAAATGGGCATGTTTTCAGAGTCAGCATGCCATCCAGCCTTCTCGCCATTCATCCCTCTCAAAGCAGTTGCCACCATCCAAGACCATTTCCTCTGTGTACCAGGACCTACTATTAAGACCCTGAATCAGAAGTTTGGGTTAAAAACCAAAGCCCCACTCTCCAATGCAAATTAGGTCTTCTGCTTTAGAATTCACGGGGAACTCTCCCTCCATGGCTCCCTCCCTGGCTGCTCATCTCATTGTTGACCAGTGTCTTCACTTATAGAATTCTTTCCACTAGGCCGTGTCTTCCCTATATTTGTTCCTGGATGTGCCCTTCATGGCCTGTGGAACAACCTACATCCTCTTCCCCATAGCTGCTCTGGACGGATAGTCAGTGCTTACATCCTAGCAGACTGTTTCCTTCCATGCCTTTACCTGCTCATCAGTGCATGGTGGGCTGTGATGTCCTGTGATGTCCTCTTACTCTCTGTGTCTGTCTCTATAATACTCCACATGCAGACTGTAGTCCCAGACTTGAGCTGGTAGTTCTCAATCTACCTCCTTTATTCCAGAGACTATACTTTCCACAATGTAGCCAGTCACCAATATCCTGTTACTTTTTTTTTTAAAGGCAACATTGCCTCATTGTTTCCCATTTAACTCCGCCTCCCTTTAGTTCCACCTCTACTTAAGCTGCTGAGAAGAGGTGATCCACTCATCTTCTCTCTCGTGGCTGAGGTTTGTTCTTTCAAACTTCTCTGGGTAATCTATTACAAGGTCCCTGCACGGGGCCCAGTGGGCAGGCAGAGCCTCTGTCTATACCATTTACACCCTCACCTCAGTTGAAAAGTACATGCCCTGAGGGCATGGGGGTTTCCATCTCCCCAGACTTCTGGCAGCTGTGCAGGATGCAATGAGTGAACAGAGAGGAAAGGAGCCCACCAGGGGTCGAGGGGGGACAGCCTGGACAGGAGGATAGAAATTGTTATCAGAGCTGTGAAACAATGAGGGAGACCAGCCAGCTAGGACAATGGCTGGAGGCTTTACAGGAAGGGATATGTGGGCTGGGCTCCTGCTGGATGACTAGGAGTTGGTGGCCAGGGGAGCAAGAAGAGAAAGGGACTCCAAGCATGGGGCAACATGCAGTACAAATGCAGGCTCGGGCTCTGGAAGATGCTTAGTCAGGAAAACTTCTTTGGGGCAAATGTATTCCCATGCCCCACTATCCCCTACTGTCCTCCAAGCTGTGTGTTGGTACCTCTGGCTGACCAGCCTTCCCTGCAGGTGGTGGAGTTACAGCAGACCCTGGCTCAAAAAGACCAGGTCCTGGGCAAGCTTGAGCACAGTTTGCGACTCATGGAGGAGGCGTCCTTTGATGGTACTTTCCTGTGGAAGATCACCAACGTCACCAAGCGGTGCCACGAGTCAGTGTGTGGCAGGACTGTCAGCCTCTTCTCTCCAGGTGACTTCTCCTCTTGGGCACAGAGACTGGTAGGAGAGACAAGGCCCTAGGGGGCCTGGGAGGCATGGGGCAAGAACAGCCAAGCTGGATCACGCTGGGGACCCTGCCAGTGATTTGAGGGAGACAGAGACCGTGCTCTGATCCAGGACTCTGAGGAGCGCAGCAGCAGCCCTCTCTCCTCCTGCATGTCACCTGCACTCTGTAAAGAGAAACAAAAGTCAGGTTCTTCTTGAGACTGTGGGATGAGAAGGGGACCTAGGAGCCTAAGTTCAGTGGTGAGAGTGGAGCAGACAGAGGAACTCTCCAGGCAGCATCTGCAGTAGGAGGAGGAGCAAGTCAGGCACTGGGGTGGCTCTTTGTTTCCAGGTCCCTTGCTCAGAACAATGATTTAACAGAGTAGTGACTCAGTAGCTGTTATTATTCACTGACAACAAAATGCTCTTGTGTGTGTGAGAGAGAGTGAGTGTGTGTGTGTGTGAGTGAGTATGTGAGTGTGTGTGTTGTGTGTGTGAGTGTGTGTGAGAGAGTGAGCATGTGTGTGAATGAGTGTGTGTATGAGTATGTGAGTGTGTGTGTGTGAGAGTGTGAGTGTGTGTG
>NW_021620001.1:299867-300731 GCF_004785775.1 Grammomys surdaster
GTGTGTGTGAGAGAGTGTGAGTGTGTGTGAGAGAGAGTGTGTGTGAGTGAGTGTGTGTGTGAGAGTGAGTGTGTGTGAGTGTGTGTGAGTGAGTGTGTGTGTGTGAGAGAGAGTGAGTGTGTGTGTGAGTGTGAGTGAGTGTGTTGTGTGTGAGTGAGTATGTGAGTGTGTGTGTGAGAGTGTGTGTGAGTGTGTGTGTGAGTATGTGAGTGTGTGTGTGTGTGTGTGTGTGGTGTGTGTGTGTGTGTGTGTGTGTGTACATATAGATGACATACATAAAATATTTACACACAGCTCTGGGTCTATTTAAGCCATACCATCTGCCAGGACCAGGCCTTTCCTGGATGTGACATTTGAGAGCCTTGCCAAGTGCTTGTCCTCACAGCCTCATTTTACAGAGACATAAACTGAAGACAAGGAGGTGGGGCTCCCAGCAGGGACTGCTGAGAGATGTGCAGAGCTCTGCCCAAGGATGTGCTACCAGGGAAAGAGCCCCCATGGGGCCCCATGCTTGGTCACTGGGGATGATGTTCCTCTTGGGGTCATTCCCAAGGCTTGTTAGCAGAAGCAAGAAGTCTCCTTCTCACACCACCCTCCAGGAAGGGCCCAACTTTGGGGCAACAGAGAAAACTCAATGCCAAGATTTGGGACGCCTGGGCCTTAACCCTAATTCTGTTCCAGGACATAAAACAATGCCCAGCCGGGCGGTGGTGGCGCACGCCTTTAATCCCAGCACTTGGGAGGCAGAGACAGGCGGATTTCTGAGTTCGAGGCCAGCCTGGTCTACAGAGTGAGTTCCAGGACAGCCAGGACTATGCAGAGAAACCCTGTCTCGAAAAACCAAAAAAAAAAAAAAAAAAAAAA
>NW_021620001.1:300831-318618 GCF_004785775.1 Grammomys surdaster
AAAAAAAAAAAAAAAAAAAAAAAAAAAAACAATGCCCAGCCACTCCCCTCCCTCTCAGTCTCTAATTATTTGATGGTTGGTTTAAATGGTAGCTCCCATGTGTAACTGGGAGGCAGGCAACATGGAACCCCAGGAATGTATTAAAACCACAAATGTCAGCTCAACCCCACTGCTAAGTCAGCACTGTCAAGTGTGCGAGCCCCAGGGCTAGGCAATAAGAGTATGGCCTTCCTCAACACTCTCCTAGAGAAGAGAGCTGGGCCCCAAACCCCAATATCCTCAGGTCCCTGTCTGCTGAACCCCATCCCCTCATCCACACTGCCCAGTGCTGCAATGACACTGTAATGACACTGGCTTCACCTTGTAGCGTTCTACACTGCCAAGTATGGTTATAAGTTGTGCCTGCGCTTATACCTGAACGGAGATGGCTCAGGCAAGAAAACCCACCTGTCCCTGTTCATTGTGATCATGAGAGGAGAATATGATGCTCTACTGCCTTGGCCTTTCCGGAACAAGGTATGGGCCCCAAAGAAGATGGTTTTGGGGAGGGCATGGTAACCTGGGTCGTGCTGATTTTAGCCATGGACTTGAGACCTGGGCAAGCCTCCCATGGTTACTGTAATCAATTTCTTTTTATAAAATGAAGCCAAATGCAAATCCTGCAGCCAATACTCCCCCAGCCCTCTGAGCAGGAGCTGCAGTGTCTGGAACAGAGCACCCTGAGGAGGGTGAAGACCCAAGCACTAGGCTGTCTAAAGCCCTTCCCAGGAATTCAGGTGACAACAAGAACAGCTTCAATTGGTGAGAAGCCGTGTTTCCTGGGGTACATTCAAGGGCTTGTGCCAGGGCAGAGTTTGCATCTTGCTTAGGTGACCCACTTCTCAGGGAGGTTACATGGTCTGTTCTGGGTACAGCAGATGCTCCGCTCTGCAGAAGCCCCGCTCCCAGCAGAAATCTGCTTCTCTGCCTGGTCATGAGAGGTCCCAGCTCGAGTTTCTGAGTCAAGAGCCAAGGCTAGGTGCCTGTGTCCAGCCTCCTTGTCAGTACATCTTAGTCTCAGCCACCAATGTAACTATGACATCAGACTTCCCACTGCTATTGGCCTAGGGAGAAGGCTTAAATGGTGAATTCAATTCCCCAGAATCCACATCAAAAGCCAGGTACAGGCACCTGTCATCACAGAACTGAGAAGGAGGGGACCTGAGGACCCCTGGGGCTTGTTAGCCAGACAGCATATCTTAAACAGTTATCTCAAAGTCTGAATGAATGAATGAATGAATGAATGAATGAATGAATGAATGAGGAAAGCAATTAAGGAAGACCTCTGATTTATACACATGCACATATATAGACACACACACATATACACATATACACACACGCGCACACACACACAGAATTTCCACTGACTTCCTGCTGTGTGGGCCAGTGTAGGACAAAGCCTGAAGCTGTCATAGTACCAGATGCTCCTTCCACTCCCTTGCACAGATGTGAAGTCCTGACACTGTCGCCTCCACCCCATGTGAACTAAGGGTCAGAGGCACAGCCCAAGCCGTGATCATGGAGCCCTTCTGACTCCAAACACTTGGCTTCCATGAGGAATAGTGCCATCCTCTGAAGCCTGACCCTCCACCTGCTCCCACCCTACAGGTCACCTTTATGCTACTTGACCAGAACAACCGTGAGCATGCCATTGATGCCTTCCGGCCTGACCTGAGCTCAGCCTCCTTCCAGCGGCCACAGAGCGAGACCAACGTGGCCAGTGGCTGCCCGCTCTTCTTCCCTCTCAGCAAGCTGCAGTCATCCAAGCACGCCTATGTAAAAGATGACACAATGTTCCTCAAATGCATTGTGGACACCAGTGCCTAGGGATGGGGGAGGAGAGTGTCTCCTGACTGGAACCAGCTTAGACTGGGAGACTTAGCTAGACAGCCAGGCCCTGCCCTTGGAGCCCACAGTCCAGGACAAGGATGGGCCGAGGCTGGCATGACTTGAGCGGCACAGGATCTTGGCTGTGGCTACAACGAGACTGGAAGGACTTGAGCTGTGTGTACAGAGACAGTGGAGAAGAAGATAGAAGTGCTGTCTTCACACAGACTACACAACACCAGTCGGCCAGCATGCCAGCAGGTCCAGAATGCTGAGACCAGCTTAGATCAGGATGAAGAGAGCCTGGCCTGAGGCACGGACATTGAGCCGAGGCTGTGGGGCCTAAGTGGAGGGGCACTCCTACTAGACATTCTCTGGAGGTCAGGGTATAACTGGGAAAAATGCCCCATCTCTCTGTTCAGACTCAAAACTAGGTCACAGGGCAGAAAGAAGGGTCAGACATTAATGTGAATTTAACCTGTCCTGGACTGAGTTCCTATGTTAACAGACATGCAAACAGGTAAACCCAGAAGCTGTCCTGCTTGCTCATTGGAATTAAAGATCTTTGATGTTTTTACAGATAAAACAAACAAACAACAAAAGCCTTGAATTTCAGGCTTCCTGTCCCTGTGAGACTACACCCACAGAGGATTCTGGGGAAATACCCAGGATCCTCATCCCCTTCAGCTCCCCATTCACCTAAACCTCTAAACTTACCAGCCTCGTTACCCAAAAGACAGAAGCACACCCAAGCATGCATGTCTGGGGCTGGTGTCCAACACACACACACACAGCGCCTTCATGACTGCTCAGAGTGCCCAGCCAAAGGGGGTCTACACTGCTAGGGTCTGCCAGTCCTCCATCCATGCATCTTCCTTCCTCCCTCCCTCCCTTCCCCTCTCCTCCTCCTACTCTTCTTCCTTTCCCTTTCCTTCCCTCCCCCTCCCCCATCTCCTTCTTTTAAAAGTCTCAGGCAGCCCAGACTGGTTTCAAACTCATCACATATCAAGGATGATGCTGAATTCCTAATTCTCCTGCCTTTAGCTCCCTCCCAAGTGCTGGTATCATAGGTGTGCGTCAACCTGCCTGGTTACATGAGGTGATGGGTTCAAACCCAGGGCCTCCTGCATGGTGGGCAAGCATTCTGCTTACCTGCATCTCCACACCTTTAATGGTGTACTTCTGATGGGAGGAGATTGTTGTCTTCACACAGTGTAAGAGGCATTGTGTTTTCAGTGAAGCGTTAGAGACAGCCATGTGTGTCATCTATGCCTAGACACTGCAGAGGAAACAGTGAGACATGCAACCCACTCTCCTGACTCTTCTAGTTCACCAGGAAGCCCACATGATGATAATTACCATTGAAAGTTTAATGGCGGGAAAAGCATAGAATCAATCCATTGGACAAATGAAGGAAGGCTTCATGGAAGAAGAGAGCCTCAAATCAGCCTGAAATATGAGGAGAGAACAACCTTAGAGGAATGGGGCGTGTCTTGGCTACAAGCAAGGGCTGGATGACCAAAGGCTGGACCAGCCAAAACATAGATAAGCCAACTGGCCAGAACACAGAAATCATCACAGATGAGCTCTCGCACACCTGCAGGGCCCTGGGCCTGTTAACAGAAGGGTGAGACAGTGGTTTAGACAGACAGACAGATGGTCTATCTTTCAAAGAAGCCCTGTGTTTTCTCTTCCAGGTGACTGAAGGTCAGGGAGGCAAGCTGCTGGCAAATCTCATTTCACTGGGTTTCTCAGACACCCACTGAGGTGCACAGTGAAATGAGATTGTACCCATTTGCATATGGGAAAGCTAAGGCCAGAGCAACCATGGCAAGGAAACTGGTATTGCAAGCCCCTTCTTCAGGGTCCAATCTCCCTCCCAATGTCCCTCCAGTAACACCTCCAGCCATGACATGGTTGGAAGGCAATGGGTCCTTCACGCAGTCTGAGGGCCAACTCTGCAGAATATTGCCAACCCTGCATTTGCTCAGAGGCCACATTGTCCAGTCTGCAGGTGACCCACAGACAATGATAAAAAGTGGGAAGAACTGATTTGTGCCTTTGACTGTGAGGTTCTATGTAGATGAGAAACACTTGTGAAAAGCCATGAAGGAAGCACCAGGCAGAAAGAAAAGTTACCATGATCCCAGAGACTCAAGGGCACTCCTGGGGATACTTTAGTATGCTTTCTTGTTCCTCCTGGAACAGCTGCCAGCCCTTTGGGCTTCCTCTCCAACAGAGGCGCCTTTTGCTTGCAGCACTCTGCCTTGGCGGGGAGGCTTCTTGGGTGGGATCCCCTAATGACCCTGTGCCAGAAGCTGGATTTCATTTGCCTCCACATCTGGGGTGTGCATGCACACACATGTATGTGTTTACACAGAGTGCACGCATGTGGTGCAGATGGGATTTAGGGAGCATACCAGAGGGAGCTGGGTATTATAGTCACCTGGGCCATTGGCATTCTGCTAGGAACTTTCCTCAAGCCTCACCTGTCTCATGCTTTTTCCTCCTGGGAAAGTTCAAGAGTTACAGTGCTAACATGACCAGCCAGAAACCACTGAAGAACAATAGGAAGATCCAGAGTGGGGCAGACACTGGACCAGGCCACCTACCAAGTCGGGAGCATTTCCTCCCCTCCCACAATACCTATACCCTCAGCTTCCCACAAGCCAATGGAGTAGTTAGATCCATTCCCCACCCCACCCCCCAGCAACAGGGACTGTATTTGAAGAGTTAGCAACAGTCCCCTCTCTATCTCTCAATGTGTATGTGTGTGTGTGTGTGAGTGTGTGTGTGTGTGTGCGCGCGCATGTGAGTGTGAATACACATGCACGTGTGTGTGAAGGTGCTTGTAGGTGGCTTTTTATGTAGCTGCTGGGGACTGAACTCAAGTCTTCACACTTGTACAGCAAGAGCTTTACTGACTGAGCCATCTCCCCAGACAGGCCCCTTTGTAGAAGTTTTAGGGAAAGAGCTTGTGGGGTGGGGGGCACTCAGGGAAGCAACTCCTCCAGAAGAGCCAAGCCATGTGGGCCTAAGTCTTCTGGCCATGGCGCACAGCCTGCCTTACTGGTACAGCCAGGAGCCTGCTGGGGTCACTCTGTACACAAAACTAATCTTGTTCCATACTCTCACCCCCAAGCACAGATCCATCTATGCAGTAGTTCCCAGCCCAATAGTGATGGAGCCTGTTTGAGACACAGCTCCTCCCTGCTACCTCTGTCTTCCCTGGGACATTCATGTCCCATATATATTTTTGTACTGTGGGGTGATGAGGGTACCCCAAGACCCTCAAAATACTGTTAGGACAGTCGCTTGCTGTCTCTGAGCTCAAACCACGGGTAGGAGGGTGGTGATAGACACAGACCCTGAGGGGCAACCTTTTCAGAAGCCCATATTCACTCGGCCTCAGTTTTCCTATCTATTAAATGAGGCCACTAAGCCCTGTGAGCTAACTCAGGACACCACCACACACTGCCAGAACCCAGGTCTCCTACTACATGGGAACATATACCATACACACACACACCACACGTATACACACACATATACATCATACCACATACACACCATACTATACACCACACACACAGACACTACACAGACACACACACTACACAGCACATACCACACACACACCATATGCACATACACACATAACACACACAGATACACACAGATACACATATGCCAAATACACACAGAGATACATACATACACCATACACCACACACCACACACATATACACACATATTTCTGCTGGGAAAGCTCCCTTTGCAGATGACAAGCACTTCACCTTCTAATTATGTTGCCTTAATCTGCACTGGTTATCAATTTCACAGGTAAGACAAATGTAGTCTTGTCTCGGGATATGAAGTAACTTGCCCCATGGGCCACAGTTAGTTTGCGACTGAGCTTTGGCTTCAGCAGGAGTCTGACTATACTCTCACCTTTGCCCCTGGAGCTACCTGTCCTGTAGAGAGATCACTAACGAACATGGGCGTACAGCAGTAAGGCAGTCATCACCAGAGAGATTATAAAAAGAACCATAAGAGCCCAAAGCAGAGAAGATGAAAATGAAGAGAAACACAGAGATGACAATAGAAACTTCAGTATGTAGCTGACCTAGAGGCCTGTGTGCAGCACGAGGGGCACCTTTACCAGAGCCTCACAACTTGATCTCACCCTGGAAATCTCGATTCAGGCAGCTAACTCTCCAGGGTTGGGGGAGAAGGTGGCTTTGAGCCACTGAGTTTGTGGTAATGTGTCCCAGCAGCCACAGGAAATGAGTGCAGCCCTTGAATTGTGACTGAATCCAGTTGAGAGGTGCTGAAACCTACCACACAGACTTGACAGCAAAGAGAGAATTTCACTTATCTCACTAACGCCATGTGGCTGACATGCTAAAGTGATTTCAGCATTCTGGATATTAGATTTCTAGGAAACTTAGAAACATATCCATCGGTCACGTGAGCTTGACACCCAACCACAGGAGAAGATTCTGATCCTTCCATTGCCTTGGCCAGAAGAAACAGACCCTGCCCTCTCCAAGTGGCCTGTGGCCAGCTTTGCAGAGCTGGGGATAGGGATCCCCCTACACACACGTCCCTTCAAGTGGGGAGTACTGTGGTGAGTGAGTGTCCCCCCCACCTCCTCCTCCACTCCCCCACTCTGCCCTGCCCCCCTCCGTGTCCCTGTAAGATAGTTATTTTTAGCTCTCACTGGCTCAGCACAGCTGGCTCTGAAACCTTGCTGGGTGTAAGCCAGCCCCAACTGCCATCTCCTTGCCAACGAGGGTATCAGGAGAGGTCAGTTCAGTGGTTCTGGGGCCTTTCTGGGCCTATGAGCAAACTCCCAACCTCCCTGGCAAGGATAACCATAGTCTGTATTTTTTGGATAACAAAACTGAGGTTCCTGTGAGGCTCAGAGGTGGCTGCGCTGGATCTTAGAAGGAAACCTTCCTCTGGCACTATGACACTTGGCAAGGCTGAAGCTGTGGATCTGTCGGCTCAGTGTTAGCTGCTTTGGGGCCTCACACAAGCTTCTCCAGGGCAGAGGGATGGGTGGCATTTTGTACCTTGGAAAGTCTTCTTGCTTTGATATTTTTTTTCAGTGATGGACTTGACCCCAGAGCTGCTAGGAAAGTGTTCTAATCAAGACAAGAGACACTCAGCAGCACGAAGGAGGCTGGCAGGCAAACCCTTCATCTGCTGAGCCATCCCACTGGCCCAGGGGCAAGGGTGCTTGTGAGTGTTCCTTTCCGGTAAAATGGCATCACAGATGTGCTCCCATACAAGCTCAGGGTGAAATGAAGAAAGTAATCGGCATAAATTCTTAGCCCCAAACCTGGCTCAGGAAATGAGTTGTTATAACCAATGCTGATCGGTACCCCACTGGACCTTCTCAAACACCAGTATGTAGAACAGAACACATGCAGTAAATGTATATTTGGTTTTATGCCGGGGGTTGAATCTAGGATCTCATAGGTGCTAAGTACATGCTTTACCACTGAGCTACACCCCGAGACTCTCAGTAAACATCCAGTGGCTGTGGTACCTGTTTTTATAACCTGCAGACTGAAACCCAGGATGCTTAGGAGACATGCACAGGAGTAAGTTATTGTATCAAGAAGTTATTAAACAAACCCCCCACACCTTTCTCTGCCCAGTCCAGGCTATCTTAATGTCTGCCTCTGCACAGCACTGCTGGCCCCTAGCTTAAGCCTCAGCCTCCACATACTTTTTGGCTCAGGCTGCCTCCCTCATTCTCTTGTACATTGCAGTAGCCTGAAGAGGTAGCAATTTCATCAATGCCCTGGTTAATTGAGAGACCAATCTGGCTTCTTTATGGCCTCTAATTATTCAGTAATCATCTAGGTATGACTGGAAAGGAATTTTCTGGGTGTAATTACCATTTATAATTGGTCAGTTTTAATGAAAGGATTATCCTAGTTGATCTGTTAGCAGGTGCTTGGAACCAAACTGAGGCTTCTCTGAAGATGAAAGTCACCTTGTATGCAGGAAGGGCAGCTGGCCTTGCCCACTGCCTGCCCTATGGAGGGGGGAAGGGGTGTCTACAGGCGAGGGGGTGTCTACTGGCCTCAGCAGTTCTCACAATCAAGCCAGTTATTTGCAATTAATCAACCCAAATGATTTAGTCTAGAAGACCTATTTTATCCTCACACAATATGATCTCTAAATGTGAGTTTGTTTTTAAGTGTACAAAATAAATCATAATTCCAAGTAAGGCTGTATCTTACTTTAAGTAAATAGGACATCAACAAAGCCATTCGAATAATTACACTAAGGTGGCATTTAGCTATTACATAAACAGGTACAGCAATCATGTTCCCTAAAACCCTGGATTCTGGCAGCAGAGGAAGGCTTAATGCTGGCTTCTGTGCTTTGTTTTCTTAAGGGGCCAGTTTCTAACTTTATGAATCTTAGTTACTATGGAGTTCCAGGGAGGAAACTCATTCTGGAAGCAGAGGAGATGGAGTGAGAGGTTTCCTCTCTCCTTATGGAGCTTTAAGATCAGGATTTCGAGGCCAGCCTGGGCTACACAGCAGCTGGAGAGATGGCTCAGCAGTTAAGAGAATTGATTGCTCTTCCAGAGGTCCTGAATTCAAATCCCAGCAACTACATGGTGGCTCACAACCATCTGTAATGGGATCCGATGGACTCTTCTGGTGTGTCTGAAGACAGCTACAGTGTACTCACATAAATAAAAATAAATAAATCTTTTAAAAAAAAGACTTCATTGTATCTTCCCAATGCCTTCCCAGAGCCCTGTCCAAGGCTAATGCCAGTGTTTGGGGTGACTAGAGAGTGTTCAGGGGCACTGTCCGGCAGCCAGAGGTGTGCCAGTAGCTAAATGGTAGGAGAACATAGTTGATAGACACGTTGGCTGGTATCCCTGACCCCTTCAACTGGAAAAAATGTTCTAAACTAACTCTGAGCCCCAGGCTGCTGCAAGGTTCCCTGGGGTGGGGCACTTTTAGCTGACAGCCTCTGGTGGCCTGCAACTTCCCCCACCCAGCCAGACCAGAGCCCAGCTTGCCTCTGGGTCAGGCCACCTCGTGGGAGGCGATCTGGAGACAAGGGGCCAGGTGGCTCCAGAGACAGCAGTTCCCAAGGATCTGTTGCTTTGTTGAAGGAATGTAATCTGAGCCTCTACTGGAGGCAGGATGGACAGGGAAGCTTGCAGTTCTACGGATGGTTTTCTACTTCCCTGCTTAACAACTGAAATTCTGTAAGGAAGTTAAAGCTTCTGGATTTATACTATGTTAAAATTCCTAATTCTAATGTCAAAGACTAGAAAGTGAAGATGGTAGCCTGTCTCAGGAAATGCGTGCGATGAACTTAGGAAAGTAGAGTTATAGGCTGTTATAAGGCTGACACTCAGGACCTTATTAGACAGGGGCCCTTTGTCCTCCTTCCTCCTGTAGCTAAGGTCTTATCGTGAGATTGGGACTGTCACAGACCAGCACCAGTGGAAGCTGGTCTGAAGCCATTGCTTGGCACTCAACATCTGCCAGGCAGGGGCCGTGAGAGCTTCACCAGATTTAGAAACGGCCGCTGTTCACGAACTGAAATCCAGGGATATGTCCAGAAGTCCCAAACCTGGCTAAGAACCTGCTCTCCCATAGGTTATCATACAGAGTACCAGGCCCTCCCTTCCGTGTTTTCATGGGATGGAGGATTTACATTTGTGATAGGTTCCAGGTTGATACAGACACCCTTAACCTGGAATGCCCTACACAACAGTGCCTCTCTGTCAATGACTGGTACTTAGGCAGACCCCTGAGTTCACCACAGGCCACTTAGCAGTGCTAGAGAGTTGGACTTTCCTAAGTGTCCTACCCTCCGGGACTGTACTCCATCATCCCCAAGACCCCTCCAGGATACTGTGTGACACATACATATCTATGAAGCCAGAAGGTCAAGTCACTGTCCAGGATGACACTGGAGGGGCTAGGGGACAGCTGGAAAGTGTTTGCCTCTCAAACAAGACAACTCGAGTTCAATCCTCAGGCCCTTCAGACACGCGGCATAGTAGTATGTGCTACTATGGGATACATATAGTATCCCAGCCTGGGGACCTGGAGACAGGAGGACTTCTGAGGCTCACTGGCCAGCCAGCCTAGCCTACTTAGGGAACCCCAGGTTCAGTGAGAGACCATGACCCAAAGGAGACTAATAGCATTCCTGATGATGACATCCCGGATTGTCCTCTGAGCTCCGTGTAGGTGAACACACAACATATACCCGCATATATACAACATAAACACTCACAAATATGCATACACACACCTATATAAAAAGAAAAAAGATGGGGGCTGGAGAGACGGGTCAGCTGTGAAGAGTACTGCTGTTCTTGGAGAGGCCTTGTTTGGTTCTGAGCACTCACATGGGGCGGCTCACAGCCATCTGGAACTCCAGCTTCAGGAGATCTGATATCTCTGGTATCTGAGCATCTGCATGAATGCACACAGAGTCACACAGAGACATTAAAATGAATGTTTAATTCATTAAAAATAAAAATAAAATGAATGTTTTAAAAGTAACATTTTTAAAATGACGCCATGGAACTCAGCTCAGGGCCATGAATGGATCAGGGAAGCTTGCAAAAAGCTGTCAGAGACTTCCAGAAAACAGACATAGAGGAGGTAAGGGCAAGTGAGGTGAGTGGTGGGGCAGACAGGAAACACTTTAGCCTCTAAGCATGCTGGGAGAGTAATGGGGCAGTCACTAGTAGAACTACCTGCTTGTACCCGAACTTGGAAGGAGGTGAGGGTCAGAGAGAATATGGACACCTATGGATTTCTTGCCAAGACTCTAGTCACTTAATTGAAGAGAGAATGGTTCCACTCAGGTACAAACCTCATCTATTAGATGCTTTTATAGCATTTGCATATCAAGATATGTGTTCATTATTAAAATATCCTCGGTTGCCTCTTGTTAGGTGGCTGTCCTGCGCCAGGCACTTTACCTGCTCAGTCTCATCCAGTCCTCTCAACAATTCTGATGAGGCAGGTTCTGGGGTTATCACTATTGCATAGCTAAGGAAACCAAGGCTTCAGGCTCTTGTCTGTAAGCCCCGCCCCAACACCTGCTCCGTCCAGAGCACCTGCTCTGCGTGAAGCCCTAGGTGGTTCATTCCAGTGGTGACTCACCAGGACAGTCGCTTATCGGTCATCTCTTCTCTTTTGGAGCACTTGCTATTTATCTGGACTCAATTGTTTAGAGCATGCCTCATTCCAGAAAGCACTTCATGTCTTTGATGGAGGGGTAAAAGAATACCTTTTTACAGGCACAGCTACAACCATGTAGAAGGAGCAAAAGAAACCAAGCATGAGATACAAACTCAAAGGACAGGCATGAAGTCTTACATTCTCTGGGCAGAGGTCGAAATGTTCTCAGAGCTTTCTAAATGACAAAGCATGATCCCACAGTTCCTGGTGTCTGCAGACTCCCATACATGGTTACTGAGGCAAATAAAACTCTCCAAGGCCCTCAGACCAGGCGTCTAAGAGAACACCACTGGTCCTGAGTAGCAATGTCCCCAAACAGCCTTCTGCTGAGCATGCGCAGTCCCAGCCTCTGAGGGCTGATTCCTGTAGCTCCATGTGGATCCACCGCCTGCAGAGGAAAAGAAGCTAGAACAGGCATATCTCTTCCTAGTTTAATCTGTGGAGGTCAGAGAACACAGCTGTAGCAAATGCTGCACTCTTCTGGGGCCTGTCATTGACCTGAGCTTTCTTTTCAATTGTCTGAATAAATTGTTAGCTTTCAGAAGCTAGAATTTGGCCTGGTGGTGGCCAAAGAGTACCTTTAATTCCAGCACTCAGGAGGCAGAATCTGGAGGAACTCTATGACTTCAAAGCCAGCTCTAGTCTACAGAGTGAGTTCCAGGACAGCCAAGGCTAGACAGAGAAACCCTGTCTCCAAAAAAACAAACAAACAACAACAACAAAAAACCCACACCACCAACAACATCAAAAGTTAAGTTAGAATTTTTCACACTAATACATACACAAATCCAGATTTTTGCCAATCTCTTTTAAAACAAAAGAAATTTGACAAGGAGCCCATATTCTCAAAGGGCAAAAATTGGCTATCGCTTCCTTTTCCATCCCTCTGTGGTTCTGTGAATGTCCTGTTGGCCTCTAATGCCCCTCCCCAACTCTGCGGGATATCTGGAGACTGAAGCCAATCTTAGGATGTTTTGTGTATCAAAACACCAGGTGACCAGTGTCCCAGGGCAGGCTCCTGGGACTGAAGCAGGAAGAGCATACACATGTGTTCCTGTAGCTGGCTGTGGAAGGTCATGTGATGTGAGAGGCCGGGCAAGCATCATACAGCCACATAGCACTGCCTGTCCACATAGTGCTGCCTGTCCAGACAGATGGATGGATAGTTTTCTTTCAATAAATTATTGGGCTTCAGAGGTTATGGGACAAAGACCATACACCCTGGCAAGTGGGTGTCCAGAGTATAGCTCCTTTGATTGGCTGTGTCAGAGAACCACTTAGAAGAAGCTCTTCAACCCACACACTCCAACCCCATGCCCAGGGCAACCCTTGAGCAGCTCAACAGAAAGCTGTGTTGCTTGTACCAGGCATCCACACACCCCCCCAAAAAAAAAAAAAAAAAACATGATGAGCAGAGAAGTCGAGTGCCCTGGAGGGGTGCACAAGCAGGGTTGTCTAACCCTGCCAGTGGGATCCTAACCACTCCCCTATGGGAGACGTGGGGACTATCTGAGAAGTAAATATCCAGCCACAAAGAACCCAGTCCATGTGGGTTATAGTCCAAGATTCTGAGTGAAAAGTGCAGGAGACAGTCTACAGCCAGTCTTGGGATGTTGTGTGTATCAGAAGACCAGGTTGGGATAGAGAGTATGAGAAGCCACAGACATGGGCAGAGTATGTATTCCATAAAGCCTTGTAGCGGGGCATAGTGGTACTTACCTGTAATCTCAGCACTGGGAAGGTGAAGGCATGGTTGTGAATTTGAAGCCAGATAAGGTTAAACTTGACCCTGAAGCTAGAAGGTTCCAATGGAGGGCTTTAAGTCTCATGGGTGCACAAATCTTTGCTGAGGCAAAGTTACCAAAGAGGACTTCCAGAAAGGACTCAAGCCTGGGACCAGGAAGAGAGAGAAGCAGAAAACCAGGGTCCTCATCAGCCTCTCCAGCTAAAGCTTTGGAAACTCTTCCTCTTCTGTCCACACCCTTTCAAACAGTCTGAATCAGAGACCGTGTGTGTAAAGGGGTATTGATCTGCTATTTGAAAGAGCTGCCGTTTCTTTTTAACAGCTCCCGGGCCCCATCCTTTGACCAGGCACCAGGAAGGAATGAAGGAGGACCCTCTTGATAATGAGTACAGTGGGCCTCAGCATGGCCTGTGGCGTCACTGGTTCTGTTGCCAGCCGTTTCTCATTTCTAACTGGGCAAAGTTTTCTGGACATTTTTATGGGCTGCCCAAAGCCAGCTGGAAGCACTTTTTCCATAAACTCTCCCGGAGACAAGTAGCCAGGTTTCACATATTAAAATGAACATGTCAAAAGGGCTGCTAAAAAGAAAACATTGTGGGCTCATTTATGAGGCTGCAGCTCACAAATGCGGTACAGAGGCCTCTGCCCATTGTGTTAGGTTGGTGATGGTGCTGGATTGTATAACTTGCTCGATGTTTGTTTAGCACAGAGTCCATGTAACCCAGGTTGGCCTCAAAACTTACTTTGTAGTTGAAGAGGACCTTGAACTTCTAAACTTCATGTCTTTACTTCCTGCAAGCTAAGATTACAGGGGTACAACGCCCACCATGCCCAACGTTATGCTAAAGTTGGAACCCAGGACTCCATGCACGCTCAGCAAGCAACTGAGCTACAGTCCCAGGAGCTACAAACCTCCTTTTTGAGTTCTATCGTGGTATTACTTGTTTGTTTTTGCAAAAGCAGAGGTCAAATTGGGACAATGAGGATTGCTTGTTTATCAAGTTACTCTGCAAAGTGGACAGCTTGAGCAGAATGCCGAGAAGCTACGTTGGCCATCAGTCCCCATAACCTCTACCCTCAGGCTCATTTGTTTTCCATTTATAGTGTCTGTAGGTTCCATGCTCTCATTTCTCAGAAGAGGGAATCATGGTCCTTCGAGATCAGCTATCTAATATCTAATAGATATCTAATATCTAATAGATGGCAAAACCTGATCTTGAGTTAATCTGGATCTCAGTCTAGGTTCTGTGTTGCTGGCTTAAGTTGGGCTACCGCTCCCAGAGGTTTAGAAGCCTCTTGGAATCTTCCAAGCATCTAGCTCCACCGTAAAACTCCTTCAGGGAGAATTTCTCATTTTGAGGAATGGAAAACCTAACACTTACCATATACCATATCATGATACTTTTGAGACCAGCATCATGATAAATGGATAGTACAACTACCATGTCTCTCTGCCAGGAGAGTAGACAGGATGTTTGAAATACAGCTTGGAATGACATAAGATCAAGGATGACCCTTGGAGTGGAAACTGGTTCAGACTGAGCCTGCAGCCTTACCTTGGGTGGAGTTCCTGGAGCTCCCTGACCATGGCCTAGGAGCTCTCTTGCTGGTCCTTGAGGCCTTTTACTGTCCTCTGCTTTGCCTAAGATGGGCAGTTTAGCCTGTTTGTTGGTAACCAAGAGCTTCCATGGCTAGCACTCTGCTCACAGCTCTTTGTCCTGTTACAGAGCTGGAAGAAATGGCCATTTCCTGTGGTATTGTGGACACCTCTGGATGCTGTGAAAGTGCTGGTACAGCCTCTCTTGTCAAGGTTTAGGGAATACCATAAGACAGGCCCAACAGGTGTGACCATACCACAGGCCCAACAAGTGTAAGTCTGCCAATGTCCTAAGAGACCAGGCAGGATCTCTCACCTGTGGCTACAAGGCTCCAGATCTCCCCGAAGTTCTCTCTAGTGCTTCTGATCCCCTTTAGACCCTTCTGGCCTTTGAGTGGTCACAAGTGTAGAGGAGGTGGCTGCAGGAAAAGAATGGGTGTGGCAAGCTAAAGAAGAAAGGTGGGAGATTTTTGCCCAGAAGATGAGACTGGCAAAGAGCCCCACCTGTTGTTGGGTGCAGATGAGCCTCAAGGGGCCCGAACAGGCTCAGTCCTCACAGACTCTGAATGAGTGTTTCAGTCTGTTTGGCAAGAGACAGAACCAGTATGAGACAGACGCATATCCACAGGTAATACAAAGAATTGCTTTGTGGGATTAGCTGGTAAGGCTGTGTCAGGCCAGCATACTTGGAATCCGTAGGCTTGTGACTCAGGCATGCTGCAATCTTGAGAGGATTTTTTTTTCCCTCTGGAAGCCTCATTTTTACTTTGCAGGCCTTCAACCGATTGACCAGGTCCCACTCACACTAGGGAGGATTGTTTCCCTCAGCTTAACTGTGTGATCTGACTTAGGGTTACCTTCACAACAACGCCCAAACCAGGGCCCCACAGCCTAGCCAAACTGACAACAAAGCTGTGAATAACCAACTCAGAGGAGATAGCCCCCATTACATCTCCTATGACACAAGCTACAAGCTGGATGGACTGACTATAGGAATGGGAAATACTAGGGCTGGTGTCCAGTCACGTAGAAACCATGGTCACACAAAAGGTGTGTGCCCAGGGCTTGGATTGGCCTGGAAGGCTGAGTGAACATGTTATTAGTGGTGTCAGGTCCTCACACAAACAACAGAAACAGACTTGGCAGATTATATTCATATGTGTATTTATATGCATACACATAGCACACACACACACACACACATATACCTATATATGTAACAATGATTGAAGAAGGTATTACCTTGAGAGTTGGGGTAGACAAAGGAGAAGTAGGAGAGAGGAAACTTGGGGAGGGAAGGGAGGAAAGGGAAGGGGGAAGGGAGATAATTATATTTTAATTTTTAAAAAATTAAAAAATAATTTTTAAAAAACACTCTAGGGGACTGCCTGAGAGCTGATGTGCAGATCTTTCTGGCTCCTCCTCTGATTTCCAGCTCAGCCTGCAGCGAGACTTCCCTATGTATTCTTGACCAAGTTTCTCCGTAAGAAACTGAGGAATTAGGTGCTGACCTGGGAGGTCTTCTCAGCCAGCTACCTAACCCACTTTTTGTGTCTGACTTCCAGCTGTGTGACCTTGACTGAGGCACTTATCCTCCTTAAGCCTTAGTCACACCAAACCCAAGGGGAGGGAGCTCCACCCTCTACATGCCTCGCTCACCTTGCAGCTGCTGTGGGGTGGGGTGAGGTAACACTTGAGGGTAAACCACCACGTGATATCAAAGGTGTCTGAAGCTGCATGTGGACTGGAGCTAAGGCTGGGGGCAGGGGAGCAGGCACTCGAGTTGATGGCCTAGCTTTGTCTCATTTACCATCTCCTCAAAAGCAAAATGAGAGGACACACCATAAAAAAAATTCTCAATGAGAGCCAGTGGTGTCGCAAACCTTTAATCCCAGCACTCAGGAGGCAGATCTCGGAGTTCGTGGCCACCCTGGCCTATAAAGTGAGTTTCAGGACAACCTTGTCTCCAATAAATAAATATAGACAGACAGACAGACAGACAGACAGACAGATCTCAACTATATAGACTTGGAGTTAGACCAGGCCAAGTATTTATGTGAGATGCTTTATGATGAATAACTGAAAACCACAGATTTGTTCTAAATTTTAAGTTTAACCAGTGAGCAACTCTAATGCCCTAGTTAGGTAAGTATGTGTCCCAGGTTACCCCATGAAGGACAAAGGTCACAGGGTCAAATGATTCATTGATTAGGAGTCAGGGGAATACTGAAAGTGTGTGCTCAAAGCCAGTCTGTTTACCTGAGCAATTACCTACCTATACTGATGTGTCTGTCTCCACCTCTCTTCCCCAGCAGCTCTAGGCCAGGAGCATCTTGAGACCAGACTTTCTCTATCAGCATAGCTTACCCAGATCCCAGCAGAGCATGTGTCCACAGCACAGCTCCCCAGCTGACTGTCGGATGTTCAAAGTAGATATGAGACACTACTTAAGTTTAACAGATGGACAGACTGAAATTCATAGAAAGGAAGAAGACACTGGCTTCCACAATGACATGGGGTAGGGTAGGGACTGTGCTGTGAGCTGGCAAAGGTTCTCTTTCTACAAGGTAGACACTTGGCTTCTGCTATTTACCCACAAAAGTCACAGGTAAAAAGTTTACGGCTTGGCAGCTAACCAAGGTCACAGGCATTTTTGTTTTCAAACATGTTAATGCAATGTTTTCTACCATCATTTGAAAAATCAACACCTCTGTGGAGAGAGCATTCTAAACTGACCCCCAAATTTAGACATTAGCTAGACACCTGCATGATCAATTTACTCCAGAATATTCAAATATTTTTTAAAAGATGGTAACATTCAAATGTCTGTAAAAAGTGTGTCTCACGAATAGTAAGTTGCTTATGATTTGAGCAAATGATCCTGAAACAAAAGGATGCTCTTTCAGAGTCAGTCAGTGGCTGTGTGCCCGAAACAATTGAGTTATTGTTTGGGAGCCACAGTCCAGGAAAGGCAGTTCTAGGTGTAAAATGGAGACCTTCTCCAGGGGTGTTGTTTTCTTCCTTGCCTAATTCTGCATCTTCCCTAACTGAATGAAAAAGGGGAGCAGTGCTGAGTGGGGGGGAGGCACAGCTGAGGGGGTGGAGCATGCACTGGTGTGTGTGTGTGTGTGTGTGTGTGGTGTGGATGGTGTGGTGTTGTGTGTGTATCTGTCTGTGTCTGTCTGTGTGTCTATGTGTCTGGGTATGCATCTGTGTGTGTGGTGTGTGTGTATGTGTGTGTGCTGTGTGTGTATTTGTGTGTGCTGTGTGTGTATTTGTGTGTGCTGTGTGTGTGTCTGTGTATGTATCTGTGTGTGCATCTG
>NW_021620001.1:318628-338420 GCF_004785775.1 Grammomys surdaster
CTGTGTGTCTATGTGTCTGGGTATGCATCTGTGAGTGTGGTCTATGTATCTGTGTGTATACTGCATGTGTGTGGTATGTGTGTGTGTTGTATATGTATGTGTGTGCACTGTGTGTGTATGTGTGTGTGTGTGTGTTGTGTAGAAATACCACTGCTACTCTAAACCCCATCCTCTCCCTGATGTCTGCCAAGCCTGGCTCACCAAGTTGTAATAAGTCTTAAAAGAGGAGGACAGCTAATGCCAGTCATAGCAGAGCTGTGAGCCATAACCACCTGCACACCTGACGTGCTGCCCTGCCTTAAGCTTTCCCACCCACAGTCTGCCCAGGGCTTCCTGTGCCTCCCATCTTCACAATGGCCAGATGTCCCAACGTGGAGTCTAACTCTTCCCTAGGAACCTTGAACAAACACCCGTTCACCCCAAATAGATAGAGCAGTGAGTTTACTGCAGCTAACTATAGTAGCATGGGTAACTTACAGGCAGCTGCATTGCCAAAAAGCCCACCCCATAATGAGTGACAGCTCACTAAATCCACACCCCTGGATTTCCCACCTTACAGGCAGCTTCATCAGAGTCCTCTATCTCCAGAAAATGTTTGCTCCCTTGTGGGGTGGGTATATGCTTGTGAGTGCAGGTACGTTTGCCCATGTGTACACAGTGAAGGTCTGAGCTCACTGTCAGGTGTCTTCCTCTATCTCTTAGGGTTCTGTGCGCCTCCCACCTTTACAATGACTAGATTACTTGTAACTCTTCCCTGGGACACATAAACACTTTTTTTTTCCTGAGATAGGGTTTCTCTTTGTAATCCTGGCTGTCCTAGAACTCACAGAAATCTGCCTTCCTCTGCCTCCAGAGTGCCTGGAGCCGTTTCAGTTAGACTTGGTGGCTGCTATATCTGCCCGCCTCCACTCTGAATCAATCCATTGTGCCCACTGCGATTGTGCAGTGGGTTCTGGGGGTCTGGTATCATACCCTCACGGTTATCAAGCAAGCACTTAGCCCACTGAACCATCTCTCCAGCCCCCTTGTTTACTACTTTTAAGACCTTTGGCAGGAGGAGGGCTTGTGAATCTTCTAATTTTCATGAACTTTTGGGGCTCTGTGGGTTTCAATGCTTCTAGTTACTGCCTCTTCCCTTCACGAGGGAAAGTTTCAATCCTGAGGAAAACCGCTACAGAACTGCATAGAACGAGGGAAAGCCGCAGCTCGGAAGAGGAGAAGCAGAGACAAGTATGAACCAGCCACCCAGCTCCATCAAATCCTCACATTTCGACATATTTGGTTTTTCTTCTAAGAAGGAAAATCTTACAGACCTGATTAAACCTACCTCTGTGCTTCTTTCTAATCCCAGACCTTTCTCCCTCTAGCTAAGACAGGCATCTTTCATTGCTTATGCATGGTTAATACTTCTACACCACCTGACTATCACTAAAACCATGCACAGTGGAGCCTCAAATGTTTAATTTTCTACTACACAATACCTAGATACCTCCGTGCTCATTTTCCCCTAGAGGGTATGTGTGCTAGGGTTCACTGTCTTACACTAGTTTCTCTCAGGATACAATTCTATTGTATGAACCTATCATAGTGTATGTACCTGGACTGCTGTTAGTGGGTAACCAACTTCTTTCTTCCTTTCCTTTCTTTTCTGCTTGTTTGATTGATTGATTATTTTGCCAAGTGACACACAACTGAAGGCACCGGCATCTTACACCCCACTTGACATTAGCCAACAGCTCTCCAAAGTCCTAGCAACAACATCTCCATCGGCAAATTCCAGACGCCCCTGTCCTGCACCCTAACTGCCTCCATTCCCTAAGGCAGACAAATTTTAGCTCTTTGCCACATTGGGGACATCTGATGGTGTGGCACAGTCCTTCAGCTTGCATGGCCATGAGTTCTCGCATGGCCAGTGAAGGTGAACAGCTCTTCTTATTTTTGGCTACTTTGGCTATTGGGTTTCCTCTTTTGGGAATGATCTGTTGAGATCGTTTGCCTAGTTTTAAATTTTAAATCAGTCTTATTTAAAGTTTTTCAACATCAACACCTGGGGGGAGGGGGGACAAGCAGAAAACACAGAAGTGCAGCTAGCAGCATTCTTATGGGACATAGTGGTTTAAATATGCTTGGCCCAGGCATTGGCACTATTAGGAGGTGTGGCCTTGTTGGAGGAAGTGTGTCACTGTGGGGGTGGGTTTTCAGACTCTCCTCCTAATTGCCTAAAAACAGTCTGCTTCTGGCTTCCTTTTGGTGAAAATGTAGAGCTCAGCTTCTCCAGCACCATGCCTGCCTGGATGCTGTCATGCTTCTGCCTTGATGATAGATTGGACCTCTGAACCTGTAAGCCAGCCCCAGTTAAATGTTATCCTTTATAAGAGTTGCCTTGGTCATGGTGTCTCTTCACAGGAATGGAAACCCCAACTAAGACAGAAGTTGGTGCCAGGGACTAGGGTATTGCTGTGATAGGCCTGACCATGTTTTTGTTTGGAAGAATGTGCATTTTTGGCTCTTCGGAAAGCAATGAAATGCTTTAAGTGAGGCTTAATGGGATATCCTGGTAGGAATACGGAAGATTTAGTTGCTGAGGGTGATTGGAACTGTGGAAGCCTGGTTATAGAGGTTCCAGAGGTGATGAATTTTAGTATGTGGCTGAGAGACTATTCTTGGGATGTTTTGGTGAAGATTGTGGCTGCTTTTTGCCCTTGTCTGAAGAGTCTGTCTGAGGCTAAGGTGAAGAGAACCAAATTAATTGTATTGACAAAGAAAGACTCAAAACAACCAAGTTTAGACTCTGTTCTGTGGTTTTGTCTCCTGAAGTGCATTTTGATGAGTTCAAGGTCAATCTACTGACAAATCCCAGGACGGCCAACCTTAAGCAGTGAAGGAGTTGGAAAACAGAAAGCTGGTGATAACATAATAGAATAAGGGGCCGTGTTCCAGCTCCAGGAAGCAGCAGAGCTCAGCAGCTTTAGCCATGGGTCTCTGGCTTTACAATCAAGAGTAGGAGACTACTGGGACTATCGATACTGGTTAGCTAGAGCTAAGAAATTAGCAGTGACTAGGAAGAGATTAGCATTACTGAGGTGACATCTTTTTGGGGTAGTGGGTTTTTTTTGAGAACACAAAGAAGCTGCATTCCAGAGATAGCCAAGGCTGTAGCTCATGTTTCAGCTGGACTTGGTAATGTGTAAGAGTCACCCAGGAGGTACTGGTTTTGAAGGTATGAAGGGGTCATGAAGAGCAGCTGAGGCTGGGCACTGTGAGAGGCCATGGAAGGCCATTGGTGAAGGTGCAGCCTCAGTTGCAATTGATGGCCCAGTACTGAAGGGGTCATGCAAAGGAGTTGAGGCTTGGCACCATGAAGAGAGCCTATGAGAGGCTATTGGCGAAGCCTAGTTGCAGTGGAAGAGTGCAGTGGAGTATTGGAGATGCCAGTACCCAGTACCATGGGGTGATCACCAAGAACAGCAGCCATAGTGGAGTGGAGTCAACCAGAGCCTAGAGTGCTACAGAGGGCAGGGCTGGAGAAGTGATGCCAGCCCTTTGGAGGAGCCAAGAAGATCATGTGTGGTCCCAGATATTGGAACAAGAAGCTGTGAAGTTGAAAGTTGAAGTTGTCTTGGGATACCTCAAGATGTGCGAGATGCTAGAGCTGTTGGGATACCTGCTGAGAAAAGCTGCTAACAGGGAGTGGGACCAGCCCAGGAGAAAGAAGTTTGTTGTAGTAACAAGGCTGAAAGGAGTTGGAGATCTGAAGAGCATTTGACATCAGACATGGAGACGCAGAGTTTGGAGTTTCCCCAGCTGGTATTTTTGGTCTTGCTTTGGTTTTCAGTATTTTCTCACTATGACATTTTGGAATGGTAATGTATATCCTGTGATGTTAGAGGTATGTGATCTGCTTTTTGATTTTGATTTTATAGGGGATTACAGTAAGTGATTAGATGAACATCAGAAGAGACTTTGAACTTTGGACTTTTAACATTATTGAGACTGTTATAGACTTTGGGTACTTTTGAAGTTGGACTAAAGGTTTTTAGCATTATGCTATGCCTAGGTATGGTCCCCATAGACTCATGTGTTTGAACAAGCCTATAGGGGCCAAGGCATGGAATATGGTGGTTTGAATATGCTTGGCCTAGGGAGTGGCACTATTAGCAGGTGTGGCCTGTTGGAGAAAGTGTTATGACTGTGGCAGTGGGCTTTCAGACCCTCCTAATTGCCTGAAAACAGTCTGCTCCTGGCTTCCTTTCAATGAAGATGTAGAACTCGTGGCTTCTCCAGCACCATGCCTGCCTGGATGCTGCCAGGCTCTTGCTTTGATGATACTGGACTGAACCTCTGAACCTGTAAGCCAGTCCCAATTAACTGTTGTCCTTATAAGAGTTGCCTTGGTCACGGTGTGTGTTCACAGCACTTTCTGTAACTAAGACATGCGGGGAACATGGATTACTCATGAATCTGCATGTCGTCCTTGCACAGGGGCCATACTAAGTTCCTCTTTATCATTCAAATTTTAGTACATATGTTGCCTAAGCAAACACTGATTTCTTTTTTTTTTTAGTTTTAGTTTTTTTTTAGTTTTTTCTTTTTTTTTGAGACAGGGTTTCTCTGTATAGCCCTGGCTGTCCTGGAACTCACTCTGTAGACCAGGCTGGCCTCCAATTCAGAAATCCACCTGCCTCTGCCTCCCAAGAGCTGAGATTAAAGGCCTACACTATCACACTTGGCTAGCACTTATTATTTTTTTACCTGAATTTTTTTTTTTTGCCAGTCCATTCAATTCCCTCCTCCTCCTGAAATACATGCCTCTCTGTTTCTGCATCCTGTCCAAGTGAGAGTTTCTCCATGGAACTTAGGTTGTAAATCACTGTGAATGACATACAGCTTTTCTTGTGGCATTACAGTCCTCTGTCTAGTATGTCAACACCTTCTCATTTCATACATTGCTCTGGAGTTTTCCAAAGCACCTGCTCCTTCTTGAGCCTATGGTAACCTTTATCTGAGTGACAGCCCTGTGAGACAGAGTAATGTTACCCCTGCTTTGGAACAGATAGGATGTTTATATTAATAAAACTTGGGGGCCAGCTTACCCACAATCCCTCTATTCAGAGGCAGAACTGGCCTCAGAGCAACAATTCCCTAATTCCATGGCAGAGATCTTTTTTACATAAATGCGTTATCCCTGTACTGGCTACCTCACCAGACTGCAGGCCCCATTTCTCTTACTTGACTGTGTGTCCTAAGCCAATTGTAGCCCCACACAAGAGAACAGTGGATGAAGACAGACTGGACCAAGCACACTACTTACTTACCTTCTGCCCACACTCAGGGGTCACAGGGGCTTCCTATGCAGTGCCTCTAACCTTCCCAACAGCTGGACAGCTAAAGTGACTCACTCAGTCTCACATCCAGGAATAGGTGGCGCCAGCCTCTGAGCTACAGAGACAGGCTTGCTCTTTTGTCTCTGCCCCTGGAATCCTAAAGGTGCCTCTGGCCAACCTAGAGGCTCATGACAGAGCTTCCTGGACAGAGAGGTGTTATCTCTGCAGAAGGCGATGTGCAGCTATGCCTTCCTAGGCTGGAAGAGCCTGTCTGGTGGGGCTGCTACTAACTTCCTTTCCAGGCTCAGCAAAGGGAGACAGATGCTCACGTTAACCAGATTCTGCTGTGGGTCAAATACCCAGGAGTACCAGAGAAGCAGGAAGACCCAGGGGTGAAGGGGAATGTGGAAGAGGACTCCTGTGTCTCAAGCTGGGGGATAAAGGTGGAAGGCAGGCAGGAGCTGCAGACCAGGCTGCCCACACCCCAGGGTGCAGAGTGCCAATGTGGCCACTGTAAAATGAACCGGGAAGGCTCTGGGAAGAAAGAGCAGTGCACAGCCACACCAAGAACGCACTCATCCCAGCAGGGTGTGTCTGCAGGGGGCCACGCTAGCAGGTGCAGTGGGCAGTCCAGATTGAAAGCAGGGACGCAGGTAAGGGGTGTTGACCAACGCTATCTCCAGCCCTGGTGCCAAGAGTGCGTCTGGTTGAGGACACTCTGTCTTTTCTCCCGGAGGGAGATCTTATCTGATTGGAGTCCTATCCACAAGATCTGCCTTAAGTTTGCCCTTTATGTATTTGTTGTGTTTGTGCACATGGTCTATGTGACTATCTTACACTGTTACCTCTACAGTACTTGACTGGCATACTCGAGTGGGTCTTGTGGTCACTGTGTCGGGGCTCTATGCTGATGACTTGTGTGTGCCTTGCACGTGGTTTCTCGGGAGTCTATGCTGAGGGCAGAGTCATTTTGAGTGTCGTAACTTATGGCACACATATGTGTGTGTGTCCTGTGTCTGAGTCTCTTAGGCTTGTCCTGGTCTCCAGGGAGTGGTGGGGAATGTCGGTGCTGTAAGATCAAGGTGCTGGGAGACCTACCCGGGTCGTGAAAGGTCTGCGTGTAGTAGCTGTGTGCGTGTGGTGTGCGTACGCCTGCCCAGCCGTGGGTCTGTGCAGTTGTGTTTCCGCGTGTGCCCGCTCGGCTCGCTGCGCGGGGGCGGCCCCGGGAGACGCTGCGGGGCCCCGCCGGCCGCGGGCTCCAATGGCGAAGCCGGTGCGGCCCCTGCTAATTACATAAGCGGGGACGTCAATAATTCGCGGGAAAACGCGAAAAAGATGGCGCCCCGCGCCCGGGGGGCCCCTTCCTGAGAGCACCGGCCCCTCCCTCCCTGCGTCCCCTCCTCCCCGCGGCGCCCCCGCCCCTCCCCGCCCCCGCCGAGACCCCTACCCCGGCCCCAGGGGCGGACACTCGACCCGGCAGCCCTGGGCCGAGCGCACCGCCGCCGCCGATGTGCCTGGTGGCCAGACTCCAAGTAGGACCGGCTGACGCGCTGCCTTGCGGTAAGTCCCGCGCTGCGGGCGCCCCGGGAGTGTCCGCGATTCATGCTTCAATCCCTGCACACACCCCTCTCCTAGAAACCTAGGTTGAGCCCTACGATCCCCGGGCGGGGGCTAGAGTAACTGCGGAGCTGCGCGCTTGTGGGATGGGGACGGAGATGGAGCCCGAGCGGTACCCTCAGGACAGCAGGAGTCCCAGCCACATACCCAGCGCTGGGGAGGGTGTGGGTGACAGGTCTCCGTTTGTGGCCGCGTGTCTTTTCTTTTCCATTTGAAGCTATGGAGGGGAGGATAGGCAGGGCATTTGGGATTTTGCTCACGTCCAAAGTCAGGCTACGATCGGCTAAGAGCGGGGAAAGTTTGCAATTAGAGCAACTGAGGAAAGGAGCGCCTGAAGCCGAAGGGGACACATTTTGCAAGCTATTCTCCCCCCTGAACACCCTTTTAAAAAGCCAACGGCCGCCCTGGAGAGGCCTCGGCGCATGAATCATCCGCGCTTCCTGCCCCCGCCCGGCCCCGCGCGCCCAGTGCCGCGGATTTGAACTGGACGCCGACGGGAACCCGCAAACAAGCATTTCTGTGCCGATGGGTTTGAATCAACCAATCACAGCCCGCGGGGGCCCTCTCCAGGAGGATGGAGGCGGGATGGGGGGGCCACTACCCGGGGGCCCAGCACAGCCTCGGGGGCGCAGCGACCCGGCCTGCCCCCAAAAGCTCAGTGGGGGAGGAAATGTCAGTTTGTGAACCTGCCGAGGCCGGCCGCACTCCAGGCCCAAGCAAGCAGGGACCTCCCAGCTCCCAAAGAGCCAAGTGCCAGGGAAGAGGGCAAAAGTTCTGACTACAGCCCTTACCTGGTGCCTCTGCCCTGGAGTAAAAGACAGGAAGGAGAAGGCAGAAGGAGGTTGACTCCCATCATCCGGCGACTTGGGACCCTGACTATGCCCCACTGCCCCAGGCCCCTCACATGTCCACGTGTATTTAGTTTCACCTATAGGACTGGCACACTGCCATAGACTATCCTACAGTGTCTGAGGAGGCACTCACAGGAAAACACACCCAGAGCTGTCTTCTTGTGGACTGGCAGAGCACCAGGTGCCCAACACCTAGGCAGAGGGAGGCACCCTGAGCAGGAGCGCCCCCTCCATCCCCACACACTGCACCTTAAGGAAGCTGTGTTTGACCTTAGGATAGTGTATGTGGAGGGACATGACGCCAAGTGAGGCCACGAAGGGGAGAAAGCAATAAAGTTGATCACCAGTGAAAGTTTGGAAAGCCAAAAACCTTCTGGAAGATTCAGGTAGGGAAGCTGAGTGCCCTGAGGCTCCCCCTTCCAGCAAGCAACAGGCTCCGGAAATAGGCTTGGAAAAGGTGAATGAAATAATTGATGAGGAAAAATGAGACAGAGTTGGAAGCAGGACATAGTGGAGAATAGGACAGGATGCTCCAACCACTCTAGGGGGGAGATTCGGAGATTCTCAGGCCGCTGTACCAGAAGCTGCTATGGCAGTACACTGGGTGGAGAAGTGACCACCACGGAGACACCACAAATCAGGAACAAAGAAGCAAAAGGCAGCAGCACTTTAACGGGATGGAAAGAGCTAGATGTGTTAGTCTGGTGTGGTAATGACTTAGCTGCTTTGAGCTGATGTGTATGTGGTAGGTTTAAATGCCCTGCACTGGTTCTCATGAAACCATTAGTTAATCCAGAACAGAAATGGAAATTGCAAAAGAGAGGCACGTGGCTATGTCACTCGGTTCCCACTCCACCTCAAGAGTTTTCATTGCTAGGTGGGCTTTTCTCTGAAGACATCTTAGGGGAAACATAACATCTTAAGTGCTTGCTTCCTTGGAACTGAGCCTACATATAGGACAAAGCCCCAGCCTCCTGGACATGTAGTGGGATTCAGATCTGTGAGTCCTTTGCACCAGGTATGGTGGGAAGATACACTCTCTTAGAAGCAGCGTGGTATGGTATAGAGCCACCTTGACTCCTCATGAGCCATGGCTCTGCCTCTGGATCATCAACCATTTCTTGCGTCTCCTGTTTCCCTATCCGTAGAATGAGATAATAATGTCTCCCTCCCAGGGTTGTCCTGTCAGTAAACGTGTTTGACGGCCTTACAGGATTTCAGGAGCAGGAAGCAAAATAAACATTGTTCTTTCTCCTCTGGTGTCAGCAGAAGCTGATGGAGACTCAAGCTCTGGAACCAGGGACTCAGGAAGCCTTTGGTGCCACCAGCCCTAACAAGAGGGCCCTGTCTAAGACCAAAAAGAACTTCAAAGACTTGATGTCTAAGGTGACGGAGGGACAGTTTGTGCTATGCCGGTGGACAGACGGACTATACTACCTCGGCAAGATCAAGCGGGTGAGTCTGCTCTGGTCCTTGGGCCCAGGCTCGTGTGTCTTTCCCTTTTTATCCTTCATGTCTAGAAGCTGAAAGTGGAAAGGACCAGAGCCTGGCTTTGCAAGCTCTGTCCTCAGGGGCAGTGTGGCCCAGCAGGTTCTTCAGAGAACTTAAGCAAGCACCAGACTAGGCAGGACACAAATGACTGTCTGGCCTGCTCTTCTACCCTTAAAAGCATCCCTGTTAAGTCGACCCCCTGTTCCTGATGGCCACACTCCGAGGTAGGGAGCACACCTCTCCTTCTGGCCTGTCTTCTGAAGCACAAGGCCAGGAGATGGAGGAAGACTGAGACCCAGCTCCTCCCTGCTGCTCCTCCACGCTTCTCCTCTCTTTCCTCAGGTCAGCAGTCCTAAGCAAAGCTGCCTTGTAACTTTTGAAGATAATTCCAAATACTGGGTCCTATGGAAGGACATCCAGCATGGTGAGTGTCCATCTGTCTACTGCCCCTCCCCCTACTCTGCCTTCAGTTTTTCCTTCTCTGTCACCTTTTTTTCCTGGCATCTGTGCTGGTCTATGAACCCCAAGTCTTGAGTACTCATCTTGGGCCCATCAGAAATGATAAGTAAATTTCTACTCAGGGATCTCCTTTCTGAATGCTCATACTTTAAGCTGGAAGCAGGGCGAATGGAAGAGGAACTTGTCTTATCTTAGCACCAACAGTGCTTAGACTGGGTCTCAGGCCTGCAGTTTGTGTCCTTCCTGAATGGCATCTGCTGTTCTGTGTCTCCTAGAGCTAGGGAGAAGGAAGAGGCCAGAGGAGAGGGGTTGTCAGTTATAGACTTGAACTGTGTTCCCTATTTGCATGTGGAGAAAATGGGTGGGGGAGATGAGGGTGACATGTAGCCAGGAAAGCATGACAATGGCCATGAGGAGCTGGAGCTGAATCATCAGTCAGGATGAAGAGGAAGCTGGACTGAGTGCCACACCTGCCTTCAGACAGCTGACACCCCATTAGAGATGTACCCAGTTGGGGTCAGATCTCCATAGGACAGATTTGGGTGATCACTAGTCACAATGCTCATGTGTTTTTATCATGGAACTAGGAGCATGGCATAGCACCTATGATCACAGCCTTGAGAGAAGAAACCTATTACATATTATGTATCCTTAACAGAACAGATGTGGCCCACCGAGGCAGGTTCTAGAGTCAGACAGACTCTGGACCTCATTCCCAATCTACTGCTAAGCTACACAGCCTTGAGCAGTGATGCCACTTTTCTGACGTCACTGTTGGGAAGCTCAGATATGGTGATGCATGTGTGTAAAATGCTCGTCCCAGTGCTGCTGCATTGTAGGAAGGAAGTGTCTAAGAATCTGTTACTGAAAAAGATTATTCCAAGAAGCCAGCCAAGTAGACTGCAGGACTAAGCCAGTGTTTTATATCTTTCAAACAAACAAATTTCTTTTCCTCCAAAAAATCTGTGGCCAGGGAATACTGCTTTCCCGCCCCCCACCCCAGTCCCTTGCAACCTAAATCTGTTTTCTGTAGATACAAAGCTATGAGCATCCCCTGCTGGCTACACCTCTATGAAAAGCACAAAACTCCAGCAGCAGTGGTCATAGGTGCTGTGTCATGTTTCAGCTTCTTTAGGAAGCATCCCACTGTGCATCAGGAACCAGGTGGGGCACAGCAAGTGTGTAGCTAGGAACAGGTTGTCCCATATCCAGCTGATTGCTCCTGACAAGCAGGCGACCCTTTGGCGTCCCCTAGGATGAATGCTCAAGGCTGGGTGTAGTGCAGTTAAGATGTATCTATCACTTTATTAAGGGAACTAAGACTCAACCACCTTCCTTGGGTGTTGAACCCCGCCCCATCAATGTGACTTGCACACATGTACACCCACACACACACTGACCTTCATGCATGTATATACACTGAAAAGTTGTATTTGTGGGGGGGGTATGCTTTACCTAGAATGTACAGTCTTTGGTTTGTAGCCCCCAAAGGAGAAATATATTTAACATAGCCATGCAAGCACTTCAGATATAAAAATATTATATATTTAAAAGAAGACAAAAAAGAAAAAACTTTGAGGAGGAACCAGTAAATGAAAAGCCGTTCTGTAACTGTATTAAGGGTGAGGGTTTACTTCAGTAGGAGAGAGAGAGAGTATCCAGCAAGCACAGGGCCTGAGTCTGAACCCTAGCTCTAAAATAAACTAAGATAAACAAATTAACTGGTCATTAAATCTGGACCTTGGATCTTGATTCAAAACACAAATTTGTAGTGACATTTCAATTTGTTAGACACTTGGAAGGAAAAGTAACTTTAGATGCAATAAAGGCTATGCAGTGCCTTAAGAGAACTCTGATTAGAAACGCAGTGATTACAGAAAAATGAATGGGGGTCTGGGACTTGAAATAACAGGGAGGAGATGTGGGCGAGGCTGTCGTTTAAATAGGACTTTCTATGAGTTCACAGCTGATGGGAACACGGAGTCTCCTTATGAACCCACATTTTATCACATAGTAAGCATTTTAAATGTCACTTGACACAAAAATGTTTAAACATAAAACGAGTTGGGATAGGTAGGAGAGGGAACCGGATGTGACAGAAGAGCACAGATCAGCAGAGCAATGGCTGTGTGTTTAAATCCCACTCTCACGCTTACCAGCTAAGCAAGGGTCTTACCTTCTTGAGCCTCAGTCTCCCCATCTTCTTCGGAGCAGGTGTTAACAGACACCTCTGAAAGCCTGGGAAGATTCAGGGAGGCAGCTTGTGGGATGGGATGTGACCCACAGGGCACAGAAGTTCAGTTCCTGCTCTGTGGTTTTTACCATGATTGCTTTAACAACTAAAGTCCCTGACAGTTTTATACATGTACATACTGTTTACACTCTCCTCAACCCTCCCTGATCCTCCCTTCCCACCGCCATCACCTCTTCCCTCTTCCCTATCTGCCCCTTTCCCAGATACATGATTTTTGGTTGGTCACACAATAAGGGTCATCTGTGTGGCTATTGGATTGGAACTACCTACTGGAATCCAATGGAATTGTCAGTGGGTACACAGCTGAAGGCAATAACTCTCTGTCTTCCTCAGAATGTATCAATATGAAATTGTTCAGCAGTGAAGGACAGGCCCCCTGTGCCCCTGCCATCAATATCTGCTGTGGATGGATCCATTCTTGTGCAGACCCTTTGTCATCTACAGTTGTTAAGAGTTCATTACAGGGGCCATGCTCGAAGAATGGCATTTCACAGTCCTTATTTCTGTCTTTCAGCTCGTATGTTCTTTCTGGCCCCTCTTCAACAATGTCCCATGAGGGTATGGTGTGGATGTCTTGTTTTAACTGTCCCTTATTCTCAGCATTTTATACAGCTGTTTCTGCACTCTCTGTAGTTCACAGGAAACAGACGCATCTCTGGTTAAGGCTGAATGGGTATGATGTATATTTAGACTCTGTGTCAACTTAGCTGTGTCAACAGCAGAACTGAGTTTCCCAGTAGGGGGCCTATGAACTCCTCACCAGATCCAAGTATGGATTCCCACCCAGCAGATGATTTTGACTATTTCTTGGTGGTGTGAGCTGGACCAGAGTTGAGGGGACTTCTTTTTCAGCTGGTGTTCCAGGAGAGGAGCCTAAGTGTGACATCTGCATGGGGAAGACTTCAGGGCCAATGAATGAGATCCTCATCTGTGGGAAGTGTGGCCTGGGTGAGTGGGTGAACATCGCACTGCAAAGGTCCTGCCCTGTGGGCCCCTCCCACTTTGTGGGCCCCTCCCACATCGCACTTGCTGAGGTCCAAGCTAGCTTCCTATTTCTCCTTCTATCGCTGGCATGTTTCCTCCTACCTTGGGGAAAGGCAACCAAAAGCAATAGGAAATGTAGTTTGTGGCCCTCCTAGGCAGAGAGACAGGTACTGAAGCTTGTCCTTGGTGCCACTTGCAGTGGCCAGTACCGTCATTTTGTGCCTCACTGGTTATCAGCTTGGCTTCTGGGTGGGTACTACCAGAACCATGAAAGCTGGCAGGCAGAGCGCCCTAGCGCTTGCCATAGCTTGGCTAGCCTCACTGCCTTTGGCCAACAGGCCTTGGGCCACTGCTCCCTTGTGAGTGATTCTCCATCCCCTCCTTCCCTCCAGGTTACCACCAACAGTGCCACATCCCCATCGCAGTAGATGCCAACTGGCCCCTCCTCACTCATTGGTTCTGCCGACGCTGCATTTTCGCACTGGCTGTGAGGGTGAGCACCCCCCCCCCGACCCCCATTCCCCAGCCCTTGCTTTCCTGCCTTCCAACTGGGCAGACCAGAGCCCCACGAGACTCGGGCCTGAGACTTCATCACCGATGCCGTAGTCTAGGCAGAAGGACTCCACTTGGACTGAGGAGACACAGGGTCTCTGTCTTAGACCAGATTTCAGAACCTCTCTAAACCTCAAGCTTCCCCAACCATAAAATGGATACAGTTTTGTGTCCATATGCGGTCCCCAGTAAAGGGCCATTTGCTATTAAAAGACAACCTTATATATCTGTCCCTTCTTTTTTAAAATCTTGTTAAGATATATATACTTTCACGGTCTTCTCTCTCTCTCTCTCTCTCTCTCTCTCTCTCTCTCTCTCTGTGTGTGTGTGTGTGTGTGTGTGTGTGTGTGTCTGTGTTGTCCTTATTACAAGTGACTCTATTAATGAATATCTTTAAGGGAAACAGGATGGATTTAGGATCGGTTAGAAAAACTCATTTTTCTGATGCTCATAAAATGTCTGGGTCTCCCCAAACCCTGGCAGCATTTCTCCTGATAACTGTGCTGACAGGTGTGGTTGGTGACCTGGGCCTCATCTTCCCCTAGAAAGGCGGCGCGCTGAAGAAAGGCGCCATCGCCAAGACGCTGCAGGCAGTGAAAATGGTGCTGTCCTACCAGCCGGAGGAGCTCGACTGGGATTCGCCCCATCGCACCAACCAGCAGCAATGCTACTGCTACTGCGGCGGGCCTGGAGAGTAAGGCGACAGAGCGGGACACGTGCAGGCTGCAGGGTGGGACTGACAGGCTCCGGGAGAGCTATCTCAGGGGGCGGGGCCTGAGTGATAACCTGAATTGGGGGGGGAGGGCTTGAGTAGCAGGCTCTGGAAGCGGGACTTGGAGGAGTGACAGCTTGAGGGCGGGGCTTGAGCGTCAGACTCCGGAGGGGTTGACTCGGAGTGACAGCTGGGCTTCTGGGTATGAGTGTCTGGAGGCGGGACCTGGAGGGGCGAAACTGGAGCTATGAGGCGGGGCCTTAATGTCAAGCGGTAGAGGCGGGACCTAGAGAGACGTGACAGCTCAGGGGCGGGGTCTGAGTTTCAGGCTGTGAAGGTGGGATCTAGAGGGGTGGACCCAGAATGACAGCCGTGGGGCGGGGCCTTAGTGTCAGGCCTCGGAGGCGTGCCTTGGATGGACAAACCCGGAGTGCCAGCTGGGGGCTAGGTCTAGGATAGACCGGCCTGAAGTGACAGTCGCGAGGGCGGGGCCTAGGCGTCAGGCCACGGAGGCGGGATCTAGAGGGGCGGATTCGGGATGTCATTTTAGGGAGGGCAGATTTTAATGTTGAGGCTGTGTTACTTTGCAGGAAGATGGGGCTTCAGGAGGGAGACCCAGAGTGGTCTGTGGGAACCAAGCTTTGAGGGGCGGGCCCAGCGGGTAGGATAGCTGCCATAAGGCAGGTCTGGACCAAGGGGAACCAGGAGGTCCTAAGGGAAGGGCCCTGAAAGTAAGCTCAGAGTGAGAACCTGTGCAGATGGCAATGGAAAGTAGAAGGTGGAGTGCTTTTCTTGAAGCCACCTGAGAAAGGAGGAAGCAATGAAGCAGCTAAGAGCCTAGGCCTGACGAATGTCCATAGCATGGCACAGAACTTTGCCGGCTGGGCCTCCCCTGATTCACAGTTCACTTACAAGTTTTCCTTTGTGTGGTTGTGATCATCAGTAACTATATAAAAGCTCAGATGGGCTGGGAATTGGTAGTCAGCTGCTGACGGTGGAGGAGATTCTTGTCTTGCTGTGGGGCCAGAATCTGGTCTTGCTTGCCAACCTGGGCCTCCAAGGACAACTAACCCTGCTCCTTTGGGTTGTCTGCAGACAAGCAGGATCTACCCTCAGTAGATGGCAGACTGCTCCTTCCCCGTCCTGAATTTTAGAGTGTCTGGAAGGATATGCTTATGGGCCAGCTACCCTCTGACTATGCTATTTAAACTACTTCATCTCTCAAATAGTCTGTTACCCTAATTACTCATGAGCATTCTGGTGTACTTGGAGGCATTATGAATGACAATGGAGAACAGTATACAGAAATCTATGTGACATTCATTAGTAAGTCGGTGCTTCTCAGTGTTTAATGGGCAGTTGTTAAAACACTCCACACACACACACACACACACACACACACACACACTTCCAAAAGGCTCCTCTGGAAACCAAGCCAGATCTGAAGCGAACCAGAGAGCCTGCATATTAAACCTGTACTTTGAGACCAGGGCCAATGGTGTGCTTTTCTAACTGTGGCCCAGAGTTCTCATCTCTTTCTTGTAGAGGCAGGTGAGTAAGTTGCTGAGCCTGATTGTGATATGGCTGACCTAGCTCTTCTGTGCCTCCAGGTGGTACCTACGGATGCTGCAATGCTACCGGTGTAAGCAGTGGTTCCATGAAGCTTGCACACAGTGCCTCAGTGAGCCTATGGTGTTTGGAGATCGGTAGGTGATTATCTACCAGATATCATACAAAGGAGGTCTGTAATAGCCTAGACTTGTCAACATGAGAGCGCTCAAAATAAAAGGGACCCTGCCTATGCTGGGCCAGGAGACAACAAAGGAACATGTTGGGCTACATGCCTAGTTACTACTGATTTGTGGGGAACTTCAAGCACATTCCTGCCTTTGCAAGTTCCAGCCTCTACAAATATCTCTGGAAGAAGAGATGATAGTCTCTGTCTTAGCCTTACCAAGAGTTACTGTAAACACCACTAGGGAGATGGATGGCCTCTAATTGGTAGGGCTAAGCTAATGGGAGATATTGTATCTGCCAAATCAAATATTATACTTCTTTGGCTGGTGGCTGGCAAGTAAGTGTGCATGTGCAGGGGAAGGGTCTCAGAAGGGACAGTGGTGACCACTATCACCCAACCTATGAACTGAGCTAAATACTAGGGTGGTGGTCTTTGAAGATGGGTGGAGACATATTCCTTGGCCCCTGTCCCCTCCACTGCTCAGAGGCTGGAACCCCAGAATTGGATGCTATGGGAAGCAGGTGGGAGAAGGAGAGATGGCCTGGGCTGAGGGTCAGAGGATTTCCCATCACAGCCCCTCTCCTCTCACACAGCTTCTACCTGTTCTTCTGCTCCGTGTGTAACCAAGGCCCAGAGTATATCGAGAGGCTGCCCCTGCGATGGTGAGAAGATGGGACCTGTCCCTACCAGCTCTTCCTTCTCCTCTGCCCTGACCCTGCCCCACCTCTGCCCTGACTCCGCCTCCCTCTGCCCTGACCCCGCCCCTCCCTCACTTGGCCCTTGCTGTCTTACTCAGGGTGGACATAGTTCACCTGGCCCTCTATAACCTGGGAGTACAGAGCAAGAAGAGGTACTTTGACTTTGAGGAGATCCTGGCCTTTGTCAACCACCACTGGGAGCTCCTGCAGCTTGGCAAGGTACGTAAGGTCCCAGGTGCCAGAGGTGCCTGCGCTGGATCACTCAGTGCAGAGCAAGGGTAGAGATATCCAAGTTCTCACCCTTGTGCTGCAGCCTTGAGTCAGAGCCTCCAAGCCTGTGCCAGGGAGGGGCTTTCTGGCCTCCGGTTTGGGTAGTGGTCGGTTGGAAGCTCACTAACTCAGCTGCAGGGAGCTGAGGCATTGCACCAAGTGTGGCTGGAGAGAGCAGGATTCTCTGCTAAGGTATTTGGCAGATTTCCTGGCTAGGTTAGAAATTACAGTGGATTTGTCTTCTGCTGGTCTTGTTCTGTATTGTGTTTCTGGGGTCCTCAATGCTCTGTAATTAAAAGACTTTGAAATTGTCAGAGCCAGAGAGTGACCTAACACTCCCATGGGGCTACATAGGCCACCATCCTAACAATACTCTCAGAGTCCTCTTCACTACTGCAGAACGAAATGTCTCTCACTGACTACCCATCCCTTCTTTGATGAGACAGGGTTGTAAAACTCAAACAAAGACACTGAGACGGCTCAGTAGATGAGGGTGCTCTCTGCCAAGTTTGAGGGCCTGAATTCATTCTTCGGGACCCAGAGAGTAGATGGTGAGAATTGAGCCAGGCCCCAAGTTGACCTCTGCCCCCCAAACATGTGCTATGGGATGCAGATGCTAAACACACACACCACACACATACCACACACACGTACGCACATGCCCCCCCACACATGCCACACACACATGCCACATACACACACACACACTAAAGTATATAATTTTTTAAAAATTTAAAAATACTGAATAGATAATCCTTCTGTTTTGCAGCCAGTTGTGTATATGTGTCCATTTATAGTGGTACTTGGTAAATTATAAGACATACAGGAACCTTGAAGAATAGAGTCAGTATCGTTTCTAGATTTAATGCACATGAATGTTTTGTTCACATACATGTCTTTATACCATGTGTGTGCCCAGTGACCACAGATGTCATAAGAAGGTGCTGGACACCCTAAAACTAGAGTTATGGATGGTCATTAGCTTCTGTGTTGGTGCTGGAAATCAAACCAAGGTCCTCTACTGGAACAATTGTTTTTTGTTGTTGCTGGCTTTTTTTTCTTCGAGACAGGGTTTCTCTGTGTAGCTCTGGCTGTCCTGGAACTCACTCTGTAGACCAGGCTGGCCTCGAACTCAGAAATCCGCCTGCCTCTGCCTCCCAAGTGCTGGGATTAAAGGCATGCACCACCACCACTCGGCCGCCACAAAGCTACTTCACCAGCCCCTAGAGTTGGAATTTTTTGAATAACTTTTTCTAGTGTATGAAAAAAAAAAAACATGCATCGGAGCTAGAGAGATGCTCAGCAGGTAAGAGCGCTCACACAGCCCTTGCAAGAACCCAAGCCCCATTCCCATACATACACGGCAGCTTACCAGTACTACTGTCTATAAGGCCAATTCCAGGGATCCAGTGCCCTCTTCAGGTCTCTAGTGGGCGCTGCACACACATGACACACACACACATGCATGCAGGTAAACATTCATAAAAATAAACATTAAAACAACATGTTTCAAATGGAAAATTTTAACTAATGAGGACATAAAGTATACTTTTTAAAGATTCATATTTTCACTACTCAGAAATAACTAGAAATAAGGCATGGCTCTATCCTGTTCCTCTCCTTTTGTACAGTTTACAAGAAAGTACATGCTGCTTTAGGTCATGTCTCCTCTGTTAGTGTTACGCTGTTTCAGGCTGTTAGTGCTCTCATAACCTTTAAGTGGCTGGACCGACGTCCTCGCTAGTTTGCTGGTTGGGCACATAGTTCATCTTCTTTCTGTCTGCCGTCAAGCACATTTGTGTATGTGAGATCTCGTTCACGTTCCACACTTGATCTGTATCATAGACCTCATAGGGTGGCATCACTGGACAGGAGTGTGGATGTTTTTAAAGCAGCACTGAGGAATGAGCCCAGGGCCTTGTGCATGACAGGCAAGCAGTCTCCCACTAGGCTACAGCCTCAGCTATGTAAAGCTCCTGAACCATTGAGGTCAGAAGCTTTCCTCTTTATCACAGATGGGGAAACTGATCTCAGAGAGGTAAAAGGTTGCAAGCCAATGGTTCTCCCTTGGAGGCCACTACAGAAGGCAATGGGGTGTCAGGATCAGACCAGTGCCTTCTTAGATACTCCTGTAGATCTAACTATCCTGCTCTCCTGCTTCCCGTAGCTCACCAGCACCCCTGTGACAGAACGAGGGCCGCATCTCCTCAATGCTCTCAACAGTTACAAAAGCCGGTGAGTGCAAGGAGGGAGGGAGAGCTGTGGGTCCTGACTGGGATTTCAGTCTGAAGGCTCTTCCTACCACAAATCCTCTGCTCAAGCTGTGCTGCTTGCCTGGCTCTCCTTCCTTTTTTCCACCATCCAGGGAGTAAAGACATCTAGAGGCTTTCCTTTGCAAAGCTTTCCCAAGTGCTCAGGGCCTTGTCTCAGTTGTATACTAAGCTCCATTCTATGCCCCGGCCAGCTAGAGAGCTTGGAAAAGCATCGTTCAGGGCTTCAGCCTCCGAGCTACTTCCCTAGCCTGCGCCTTCCCATCCCAAGTTTTAGCACACACTTGTCCCTCAGCCATGTTCGAGGCCTTTTATGACACAAGCCTCCCTGTTTGCATCTTACACTCTCATCCTTTTGCTTTATAGACTCTGGGCGTCAGCCAGCCCTGCTCAGCCCTTGGTTTCTTACCCACTGGATGGTTGGTTGGTTGGTTGGTTGGTTGGTTGGATGGTTGGTTGGTTGGCTAGTTGTTTGGCTAGCTGGCTGGTTGTTTGGCTGGCTGGCTGGCCAGCTGGTTGGTTGGTTGGTTGGTTGGTTGGTTGGTTGGCTGGCCAACTGGTTGGTTGGTTGG